>NC_141537.1:147259141-147526641 GCF_021556685.1 Rattus norvegicus | reverse complement strand
CAGTTCTAGAGGATCTGCTGCTCTCATCTGGCCTCCTCAGGAACTGCATGCACATGATGCACACGCACGCCTGTACTTATGCACGCCTTCAGGGAAAATGCCTGTACTTATAAAATTAAACAAAAAATAAATGATCTTTTAAACAAAAAAGAAAAAACAATATCTCTTCTTGCCAAGAAAGAAATCAGGGGACGATTAGAAATTCAAGACCAGCCACAGGACCCAGCCTTAAAAAGCAAAGGAAAAAGAAAAGAAAAAAAGAAAAGCAAAGCAAAGCAAAAGAGAACTGGAGTGATATCGTAAGTGGTTAAGAGTACTTACTGGCTGCTCTTCCAGAGGGCCCAGGTTTGGTTCCCAGCACTCACGTGGTAGTGTCTGTAGTCCCAGTTCCAGTCTATTTGATGCCTTCTTCTGGTCTCTGAGAGCATGTAGCACACAGACGTATGTGCCTGCAGATTCTCAAACACAGAAAATAAGAATAAATAAGTCGTAAAAACAAACAGAAGAAAGGGGACAATATTTTTGTTTTAGCTCATCCTGTTCATTGGTCTGAGTGATTTATAAATAAAAGACATTTATTTCTCATTATGTTGGAAGCCGGAACATGCAAGCCATCAGGAGATCTGGTGGGGGCTTGCTGTCCGGTCTATAGATGGCACCTTGTTGCTTTGTCTTCGTGAGGTAGAAGGGACCAAGGGGCTCCCTCTGGATCATTTACTATAAAACCAGCCCTATTGTTTGTGTGAAGTCCTCACAAGTCAGTCAGTTCCCAAAGGCCTCAACTCTTTATGTGTTTGCAGGACACCGGTCTTACTACATAGCCATGGCTGGAACTCACTGTATAGACCAGGTAGCCTTGAACACACAGATATCTGCCTGCCTCTGCCTCTGCCTCTGCCTCTGCCTCTGCCTCTGCCTCTGCCTCTGCCTCTGCCTCTGCCTCTGCCTCTGCCTCTGCCTCTGCCTCTGCCTCTGCCTCTGCCTCTGCCTCTGCCTCTGCCTCTGCCTCTGCCTCTGCCTCTGCCTCTGCCTCTGCCTCTGCCTCTGCCTCTGCCTGACATGTTAGTGTTTAAAGGCATATGGAACACACCTGAGTATGTTGAGTTTTTTTTTTTAAATATCATCATTGTAGGAAAACAATCAGACTCAAGCAAGATCTATGGAGTTTGTCACAGGATGCGTAGTGGGGTCAGTGTTAGGAATACAAACTGTGTAATTCATCATACCTAATGGAGAAAACGTATGGCTCTCTCAAGACTCTCCATAACAACATCACTTACAAAGCTCGCAGGACGTTAGAAACAGAGGAACACTCCCAGCAAGATAACTGTCGTTAGGAAGGAATAAAATCTTACATCTAACCTACTTCTTTGTGGTTATGTACATGCTAGGCACAGTTCTACCAATGCCATCACACTTAATGGCAAAATACTGAAAAATCTGAGCCAGATATGGTGTAATTCTAGCATTTGTGAGGCCAAGGCTATGGGAAATAAGTTTGAGGCTAGCCTGGGCTCTATATCCTGAAGCTGTTTCAAAACCAAAGCAAATACCCTGGACAATACAGACATATACTTTCTCCACTCTTACTCAGCATTATAATGGAACATTTAAATCTCTCCCCCAGGGTCAGCATGATGGCTCGTGGGTAAAGGAGCTTGCTGTATAAGCCTGACGACCTGAGTTCAATTCCTTGAAGTCACATAAAGATGGAAGGAAGAAGTCCTTTGACTTCTCCACATGTGCTGTGAGAAGCAAGTGCACTTCTGTGCACACATACTTCATCCTAGAGCTCCAGGCTGGAGCAGGAGGGTATTGAGTGTGAGGGCTGCCTGGGCTGCACAGCAAATCCCTGCCACCAATAAACAAAAGAAATGAAAAAATAATGGTAATAATAGTAATAATAATTTAAAAACCCAACAACTTCTCCAAAACAAACAACAGACATCCTCGAACTTGAAATAATATACAAAACCCTACTAGGTTTACTAAGTCATTTTACGAGGTCACAGGATACACAGCCAATTTAAAACAATGCATTTGGAGTTGGGGATTTGGCTTAGTGGTAGAGCGCTTGCCTAGCAAGCGCAAGGCCCTGGGTTCGGTCCCCAGCTCCGGAAAAAAAAATGCATTTATTACACTCAATGCACAATTGGAAATCACCGAGCACGGTGTAGTACCACTTGCAATATTGCAAAACGAAGCCATGAAGCAGATGTGACTGTCATAAACACTGGCAAGGTTGGTGTTCGGAAGAACAAAACACAGATCAGAGAAATCACAGCAGACGAAGACTGTGAGAGATGAGTATGCTTATGGATTAGAAGACTCGATACTGTTAAGTAAGGCAGGAGCCACCCCTGGATGTGATCTATAGATTAAGCGCGAGCCATTCGGAAATCCACTAGGAATGCTAGGAGAAACCAGTGATTTCTCAGAATTATGTAGGGAAGAGGACCAAAATGACTTTAAATTTTCATTACGTTAAAAAGTGTGTGTGTGTGTGTGTGTGTGTGTGTGTGTGTGTGTGTGTGTGTGTGTTGTGCTAATAGCATCCATGGAGAAGTCAGAGGACACCTTCTTGTGGGAGTTCGTTTTTCACCGTGTGGGCCCTGGATTGATCTCAGGTTGGCAGACTGTAAGAACCTTTACCCATTCCTCTGGCCCCAAAATGAGTTTTTAAAGAAACAGATTTAGAGAAGCCAGGCTTCCTGATATCAAGTCTCACTGCAGAACCACACTGGTCAAGGGGGAGTGACATTGGGAAAGTATGAATCAAGTTGATCACCACAAGGGAAGTGAGGTGGCTGATGGCTGCACAGCAGAGGTGGACCCGGAGAGATCACTACAAGTTTGAGGCCAACACGCTCTACACATTGAGTTCAGTCAGGCAGGACTACCCATGAGATCTGAAACAAAACAGCAAACAAACGAATTCATCAATGGAACAAAATAACCTACAGATAAAGATTCAAATATATGAGAAAAATTATGTTGATTTTGTTGTATGTGTATTGAGACAGGGGTGTCACTGTGTGATCCACACTGCCCTGGAATGGTTACAGCCCCTAAATTGGCCTGTAACTGGGGGTAGTAATCCTTCTGTTTTTCTGGAGATTATAGGTGTTAGCCAACACGTCCAACTGCGTTTCTTTCTTCTTCTTTTTTTTCTTTCAGTTTTGCGTGTTTTGTGTGTTTTTGTTACTGTCTTTTTGAAACAGGACCTCATATAGCCCAGGCTATACTCCAACTCTCAATGTAGCTGAGAGTCGAGGAACCCCTGATCCTCCCTTTTTACTTCTTAATTGCTGGGATTACAGATGTGAGCCTTTGCGCCTGACTCAAAAAAGTTTTAAAAAAATCTGTATTTTGAACTAATTTATATATAATAAAGTTCATGGAAGTAAAATACACAATTGAATGTTTTTACGTTCACATAGTTGTACAACTGTCCCCAGGTTAGCATACTTCCAACACCCGAAAAAGAAGCCATGTGGCCACCAGCAGGCCACTCCTCTCTCCCACCCCATCCCCAGGTAATCCCTCACCCACTTTCTGTCTCTGGAAAGTCTCTCAGCTTGATGCATCATCACGGAAGTGGGGTCCCAGAACGCTGTCTTTTGTGACTGGTTTCTGTCCCTTAGCTCACTGTTCTCACAATCCCTCCATTTCAGAGTGTAGTAACATTTCGTTCCTTTTTATCGTTTAGATATTGTTCTCTTGAGTGACTACATACATTTATTTTTTCCACTTTAGAAATATCATGAATAGTGCTGTATAGACTATTATATGAGTTGGGGTAGACATTTTTTTCTAAGAAAAGTTTCTTTCCTATTTGTGGTCACATGTGCACGTGCACACCCGCGCTTGTCACGTGTGTCTTACACATGTGAGTCCGGTAAAGGGGAGAAGAGAGCCAGATCCCCGGAAGCTAGGGTTGCAGGTGGTCATGAGCTGCCCAGTGTGGGTGCTGGAAACCTGACTCGGGTCCCCTTCAGAAGCAGGAAGTGCTCGTTAAGTACAGGGCTGCCTCTTCAGACCCAGGGATTTATTCACTTTGTAGTCTGGGCCTCGCTCTGCTCCCTAGGCTTCCTCAAACTTGAAATCCTGCCTCTACCCGTCATATGCTGGGGTCACAGGTGCGTGCCACCACACATGGCTTTTTTATTTTTGACAAAGGTATAATGACTATCCAAAAAAACGATTGTCTTTCTAACAAACTGTCCACAGTCACCACATACGCAAAGGGATGAATATCGAGGGGCGGGGGGGGGGGGGAGCTCAGTTGGCTGAGTGCTTGTCTGCCATTCCTGAAGCCCTGGGTTCAAGCCCCAGTACCGCATAAACAGGATGGTGGTGCACCGCTCTAATCCAAGCACACAGGGAGGTGGAAACAGGAGGATCAGAATTCAAGATCACTGTGAACTTCATCATAAGAAAAAATTAACTCAATGTGTATTATGGAGGCTTAATGTACAGAGTAAAACAAAATTTCTGGAAGAAAATGTAACATTGATCAGGCAAAATTTTCTTTTCTTTTTTTTTTTTCCAAAGGTTCCTATACACTTTATTTTTCTCATTTACTATTTTTTTTTCTTTTTTCTTTTTTTCGGAGCTGGGGACCAAACCCAGGGCCTTGCGCTTGCTAGGCAAGCGCTCTACCACTGAGCTAAATCCCCAACCCCTTCTCATTTACTATTAACTGTACTTTTTTTCTCTTTTTTTCTTTATTAACTTGAGTATTTCTTATTTACATTCCGATTGTTATTCCCTTACCCGGTTTCCGGGCCAACATCCCCCTAACCCCTTCCCCTCCCCTTTTACATGGGTGTTCCCCTCCCCATCCTCCCCCCATTTCCTCCCTCCCCCCAACAATCACGTTCACTGGGGGTTCAGTCTTGGTAGGACCAAGGGGTTCCCCTTCCACTGGTGCTCTTACTAGGCTATTCATTGCTACCTTTGAGGTCAGAGTCCAGGGTCAGTCCATGTATAGTCTTTAGGTAGTGACTTAGTCCCTGGAAGCTCTGGTTGCTTGGCATTGTTGTTCATATGGGGTCTCGAGCCTCTTCATGTTCTTCCAGTCCTTTCTCTGATTCCTTCAACGGGAGTCCCGTTCTCAGTTCAGTGGTTTGCTGCTGGCATTCGCCTATGTATTTGCCGTGTTCTGGCTGTGTCTCTCAGGAGAGATCTACATCCGGTTCCTGTCGGCCTGCACTTCTTTGCTTCATCCATCTTGTCTAATTGGGTGGCTGTATATGTATGGGCCACATGTGGGGCAGGCTCTGAATGGGTGTTCCTTTTGTGTCTGTTTTAATCTTTGCCTCTCTATTCCCTGCTAAGGGTATTCTTGTTCCCCTTTTAAAGAATGAGTGAAGCATTCACATTTTGATCATCCGTCTTGAGTTTCATTTGTTCTGTGCATCTAGGGTAATTCAAGCATTTGGGCTAATAGCCACTTATCAATGAGTGCATACCATTGTTTTTCTGTGATTGGGTTACCTCACTCAGGATGATATTTTCCAGTTCCAACCATTTGCCTATGAATTTCATAAAGTCATTGTTTTTGATAGCTGAGTAATATTCCACTGTGTAGATGTACCACATTTTCTGTATCCATTCCTCTGTTGAAGGGCATCTGGGTTCTTTTTTTTTTTTTTTTTTTGGTTCTTTTTTTCGGAGCTGGGGACCGAACCCAGGGCCTTGCGCTTCCTAGGTAAGCGCTCTACCACTGAGCTAAATCCCCAGTCCGGGCATCTGGGTTCTTTCCAGCTTCTGGCTATTATAAATAAGGCTGCGATGAACATAGTGGAGCATGTGTCTTTTTTATATGTTGGGGCATCTTTTGGGTATATGCCCAAGAGAGGTATAGCTGGATCCTCAGGTAGTTCAATGTCCAATTTTCTGAGGAACCTCCAGACTGATTTCCAGAGTGGTTGTAACAGTCCAGGCAAAATTTTCTTAAATATTGAGTCTGGATGGAAAGACAAAAACTAAGGGGACATGAGAGGGGAAAACTGCTCACGCTAGGGTTCTGCCTCACCGACCGAGTGAGATTCGAGAAACTAAAGCACAACTGACAACTCCAGGGTTAATGTCTGCTTTCCTAAGGACATCAACAAGAGTGTTTGAAACAACAGCTGGGGGGCTGGGGATTTAGCTCAGTGGTTAGAGCGCTTACCTAGGAAGCGCAAGGCCCTGGGTTCGGTCCCCAGCTCCGAAAAAAAGAACAAAAAAACAAACAAACAAAAAAAAAAAACAGCTGGATTGCGCTTGCTTAGGGGTCAGGATATCTGTGCCCATGAGCATCCCTAACTCTGGACAGCAAACCTTGAACCTCGAACCTCAGAAAACCACTCCACAACTTCACTAGACAGGAATTCTCTAAGAGGAACAAGTGAGCCAGGTTATCTGCTTTTACCTAAAGCTTAACCTGGTTAGTAGTCAAACCCTGTTCAACAGTAAGTACATCCTTTGAATCCTCTGGTCAAGGTGATATAAAGCCACAAAATCATAAATATAAATATGTATGCATATATGTTAAAGATGCACGATAAAGATGCATTGGTGGGGCTCTGTCTTGAGAAGTCTACACTCATTTCTTGGATTGTACTGTAATTTTTCTAAGCATGTCTGTCTCTGTCTTTGTGTCTCTGTGTCTCTCTGCCTCTGTGTCTCTGACTGACTCTGTCTCTGACTGTCTCTGTCTCTCTCTGTATCTATCTGTCTGTCTGTCTGTCAGTCTCTGCTTTCATTTTCCCTTATCTAGTGAATGCACTGACTGTTTCACTCTGACTCATCCTAAAATTCTTTTGGGCAGCATTGCCAAGGGTCTGGATTACTTGAATGGAGGGCCTTAAGAAGGAAAATCCCCAAGGCTGTCTGTGGCAAGATTCCTTACCATTACTGACAGATAATATATACTTAAAAATGTAATCAGTAAAAAAACAATATGTCAAATGGGAATTCATGAAAAGAAAGAACTTTTGCCTTTTTCAAAAGACACTGCTAAGCTATAGAGCAGCTCATGGTTTACACACGCCTATAATCCCCTACACTCAGGAAACTGAGGCAGGACCTTCAAGGCGGCCTGGGGTGAGACCCTATCTTATATGACAAATGGGACCAGTGAGACAGGTCCATGGGTAAAGACACTTACCACATCAATCTGATGATCTGAATTCGACCTCTAGGTTCCACAGTGGACAGAGAGAACTGAGTACTAAAATTAACCTCTCACCTCTATGAGTGTACCCTGGCCCACACAGCCGATGATGATGATGATGGTGGTGGTAATGATGGTGATGGTGGTGGTGGTGATGGTGATGGTGGTGGTGGTGATGATGATGGCAGTGGTGGTAGTGATAGTCAATTAAAACAAAATGACAAAAAGGAGATTGAAAAGATGAGTCACCAGTTGGGAAGCAATATTTACTACGTAAATGTAACAGAGAGGTCCCAACATTTCACACTAAGGGCATGTTGGTAAAGTAGAGCCCTGAGTTAAAGTCCCAGTGTCCATGCTTAAGAAACCAGGCATGCAGTCAGTCCTGCAGATCCAAAGCTGCAGGATCGTCATGACACAGGCAATGGCAAGGTATCCCAGAGGAGTCCCGGAGAGGATCCAGTATTGATAGTGTAGCAGAAGCAGAGGCCTTGAACCAGACTAACAATTCGTTCCAATGAACATTTGCAAGTAAAGATGTGTGTACTGTGGGACACACTGGGACACATTACAGCTTCCATAGCAAGATTTTGGGGGAGAGGTTTGCAAGTGTGGAGGGCAGATACAAAAGGATGGGGAGATGAGTGGAATTGAGGTGCATGATGTGAAATTCACAAAAATTTAAAAGTTAAAAGAAAAAAAAAGGAAAAGAAGCAATGTAAGGTAATGTGTTTGTAAACCCAGCCCTGAGGGTAGACACCCACAGATCCCTGGGGCAGATCCTTGGCTGGCCAGCCTAGACTTCTTGGTGAGTCTCGGGTTCCAGGGAAAGACTGTCTCAATAGACAAAGCAGACAACGCATACAGAATGACACTTAGAAGGGAAGGAGAGGGGAGAGAGTTAGGTCAGACATGGTGCTGTGGCTTTAATGCCAGCACTTTAGAGAAAGGCAGCTGGATCTTAGTGATTTTTGAGGTCAGCCTGTTTTACATAGTTAGCTCCAGGCTAATCAGTGAGATTTTTGTCTCATAAACAAAAAACAAAAAAACAAAAAAAGGAAAGGAGATTCCATTTCTAAATTGAAACCATAGTAGAATACACACTCAAAACCAAAGTGAAAAAAAAAAAACCACCCTTAATTGTGCCTGTAACTCTTGCTCTTGAGATAGTGGAGGCTAAAGAATCAGGGGTTCAAAGTTATCCTCTGCTAAATACAATGCTCAAGACTATTCTGGGCTACATGAAACCTTGTCTCAAAATCCTTCAGAAACCAATCAACCAGCCAGCCAGCCAGCCAGCCAGCCAATCAAACAAGTATCCTCATGCTTGGCACACACACACACACACACACACACACACACACACACACACACACACACACAAACCAATGAAGATGTGGAACAACTAGAACTTTCTGTTTCTGGTGGGGATACAAAATTGTATATCGATTGATTGATAGATGGATTGATCAAGACAGGGTCTTGCTATGTAGCCAAAGTTGACCTCAGACTCGTGATGTAGCCCAGGCTGGCCTCAAATTCTGTCAATACTCCTATGGTGATGTTTAGATTGTTTACACTAAAAACAGCCCAAATATCCCTCAAACGGCACACGGAGAAATAAACGAATCCATCCAAACAGTGCATCACTCATCTGCAGTCAAAATGGACCAACCACCCATGCACTCAGCAGTGTTGAACTGCAAGATTCCCAGTGACTCCATAAGGTACAGACTGGCATTTGCTAAGTATGTGACATTGTTTAAAGGGAACAATTAGGGCTGGAGGGATAGCTCAGTGGTTAAGAAAACTTGCTGATCTTCCAGAGGAACCGAGTTCAATCCCCAGCACCCACGTGGTGGCTCACAGCTGTCTGTAACTTTAATCTTAGGGTGTCTGGCACCCTCTTCTGATCTCTGTAGGCTCACACGTGGTGCTCATAGACACACTCAGGCACACACATCTACACATAAATATTAAAACAATAATAAAAGGTAAAACTCTATGAGCCACAGAGACGGTTGAGCAGATGACCTGAGTCCAACCCCCAGTACCCACATGGTGTAGGCAACAGCTGACAGCTGGATGTTGTCCACATATGCAGCACGTCTCTGGCAGCACTACTACAAATAAATAAATGTAGTAAAAAATAAAAGACAAAACACACCAAAGAGGAAAAAACAAATAAATGGCTGCCTGGGGCTCAAAGTGAGATGACGATCCAACATGGAAGGGACAGCAGGGAATTCTGGGAGCAGTGGAAATGTTCTGTCTATGAGAGTGGTTACACAGCTGCATGTTTTTGTCACTACTGAAAGACATGTGTGTTAAGTACCTAACTCTTAATAAACTTGGATTTAAAATATTGTGCTTAAAGGGCCTTAGATAGAAACACAACTAAAAAAATACACAAACGACCATAACAATGGCATAGTGTGTTCCAAACTAAAACCCTCTCCACTGTTTCTGTGTAGGTGGAGTAGAGACAGCCTAGTTTATTTTAGCTATTCTGTTAACGATGCATGTTTTAAAATGTAAGGATAAACAAAAAAGGGTAGAGATAAAATAAAGGCATCTCTTGCTCACCACCACCAATCTGCTATAGAAATCGAAACAGAGGGAAGCAGGGTTCTCACTGTCTCTGTTTTTGAGACAGAGTCTCATACAATCCAGGCTGGTCTCAAATTTGCTGAAGCTGTTCTTGAGTTTCTCATCTTCTTCCCAAGTGCTGGGATGGCAGTTGTGTTTGACCATGGGTGGGGAGTTCCCATCGATTTTGTTATTGTTTTGTTTGAGACAGGTTCTTGCTTTATATCCCAGACTGTTTTGAAACCCCATGACAAGCTTTAATCCATATTTTTTTTTCTTTCTTTTTTTCGGAGCTGGGGACTGAACCCAGGGCCTTGCTGCGCCCTACCACTGAGCCAAATCCCCAACCCCCTAGTCCATATTTTTTAAAAAGAAAAACAACAAAGTGAAACGCATTGACATCAAAAACCAATTTCCTAAAACACAAACAAAATACAATTCAACATCAGTATCTATGTGACAATTTAAAAAGTGTTTAAGTTTCTTAACTCAAAACGGTTTGGTACTGGCATAGGATGAACACAGATACGAAAGCAAGTAGGCCTTGAAGTTGGGATCCAGGTTGTGTTCCAACCTATGATGTGTAAGATGTTCCTCCTAGGGTTAAAACATTCCACCTTGCAGGAAGCTCCTTGAACTGGAAGCTAAACAACACAGAACAACTTCAGGAAGTCCCTGAAACTGAACAGGTTCGTCACACCCCTCTCTGACTGAGTAAGCAATAAAAGCTGAATCCCTCTCAGATGAAAGGGAGCTGGGCTGCAAGGAGACTCTTAGGCTGAGCTGCCAATACGACTCAGACAAGCTGGGCTACAATGAAAGCTCTGAACCCCAACAGCTCCCTGGAGGGGCAGAAAACAGCTTAGTTGGCTGGAAGAGGTTTAGACAAACTGAAACACCCCAGAAGGACACTCTCCAAACTGCTAAGGTGTCTGCAGTGTGCTTCTGGTTTCCCAGCTTTCTGAGTTGTCACTAGTGCTGGGGTGGGCTTTGATGATGTGGCTGTCTTTTAGTCATTTTTGCTGCATCAAGTAACCCCTTATCTATATTCCTATAACTAACCCCAATAAAATTCACTGGTTCACTAGGGTGGACTTTGATGGCATCTGTACTTTGGTCAGTAGTGGGCTCACTATCTGGGGTGAGCACATGTGTGTCTTGTGTCTCTCCAGGGAATGTTTTGTCCACAACAAAATGCTAAGTCATTGCTGTAAGTTATTGTCCCCTATGTTTAGTTTGTTTTTGAGACAGGGGCTCACCATGTAGCCTGGATGGCCTGAAACTCACTATGTATACCAAGCTGACCTTAACTCATAGAGATTCACCTGCCTCTGCCTCCCTAGTCCTGAGATTAAAAAGGCTTGTGCCAACACCTGGCTTCCCATTCCTTTCTGACTTGAGACAAAAAACTTGCTGAGTTGCCCAGGCTGGTCTTGAACTTGTGATCCTCACCTCAGCCTTAAATAGCCAGTCTGCATGGTATAGCAGGCTTAGTAAATCAGCTGACTTGTAACAAGATGCTAAAACCTCTGGAGAAAGGAAAGGCTTAGTTTAAAGTTGTTAGAAAACCTAGATCTCTGAAAAGATTGAACTGAGCGGGCCCTCGCTTTATACTATTCTGTTATTTACGTTCATCTTAGCCAGAGGCCAGGAAGTGATTGCTGCTTATTTTTTTTTTCTTTTTTCTTTTTTTCGGAGCTGGGGACCGAACCCAGGGCCTTGTGCTTGCTAGGCAAGCGCTCTACCACTGAGCTAAATCCTCAACCCCTGCTGCTTATTTTTTAGTGAAGCTTTTAAAAAAAGATTTGTTTTCATTTTTCTTCTCATTTCTTCTTTTTCTGTTAAATGTAAGTACACTGTCACTGTCTTCAGACACACCAGAAGAGGACATCAGATCCCATTACAGATGGATGTGAGTCACCATGTGGTTGCTGGGAATTGAACTCAGGACCTCTGGAAGAGCAGTCAGTGCTCTTAACCACAGAGCCATCTCTCCAGCCCTCATTTTATCTTAGACTATCTTATTACTTTATCTAATCTTAAAGTGGTATTTTAGGGGCGGCTTGGGAGATGTATCTCAGGGCCTCACTATGCTCACCACTGTGCTACACCTAGCCAACACTAGACTTGATTTCATCACTTCCTAAATTCTATCTGTCTTCCCAACTCTGGTAACTAAAAAGTCTAGGTGATATGAAATCCTGTTTATTTGATTTTAGTTTTTAGTGTGTGTGTGTGTGTGTGTGTGTGTGTGTGTGTGTGTGTGTGTGAAAGAGAGAGAGAGAGAGAGAGAGAGAGAGAGAGAGAGAGAGAGAGAGAGAGAGACCTCAGAGGCCAGAAGAGGACATCAGATCCTCTGGAGCTAGAATTACAGGTAAGCTGCCCTCTGTGGGTTCTGGGAACTGAACTTGGATCCTCTGTGTCTTAATTAGGATTATTATTGCTGTGATGAAACACCATGACTAAAAGCGACTCCGGGAGGAAAGGGTTTATTTGGCTTACTCTGTGACATCACTGTTCATCAATGTGGTGCTATGAATAAGAATCTCCCTCATAGCATACATTTGAAAACTTAGTCACCAGAAGATACCACTATTCAAAAGGATTAGGAGGTGTGGTCTTGGAGGAAGTGTGTCACTGGGGGTTGGGGGAGGGCTTTGAGGTTTCAAAAACCCATGCCAAACCCAGAGTCTCTCCCTTCCTCTCCCCTTTCTTTTCCCCCTCCCTCCTCCTCTCCCTCCCCCGCCCCCCCATGGATCAGGATGTAGCTCTCAGCCATTTCTCCAATGCTTACTTGCATGCTGCCATGCTCTCCCTTATAATGATATTGGACTAATCTCTAAACTGTAATCAAGCCTCCAATGACATGTTTTCTTTTATAAGAGTTGCCTTGGTCATGGTGTCTCTTCAACAATAAAACAGTGACTAAGACAATCATTGAAGGAAATCTGGACAGTAACTCAAGCAGGACAGGAACCTAGAGGCAGGAACTGCTAAAGAGGCCATGGAAGAATGCTGCTTACTAGCTTGCTCTTCTAGGCTTACTCAGTCTGCTTTCTTGTAGAACTCAGGACCACAAGCCCAGGGATGGGCTAAGCCTTCCCATAATAATCACTAGTTAATCACTAATTAAGAAAATGTCCTGGGGTTGGGGATTTAGCTCAGTGGTAGAGTGCTTGCCTAGCAACCGCAAGGCCCTGGGTTCGGTCCCCAGCTCCGAAAAAAAGAAAAAAGAAAAAGAAAAAAAAAAAAAGAAAATGTCCTACAGGCTGGCACACAGCCTGGTCTTATGGAGGCATTTTCTCTATTGAGGTTCCCTCTTCTCAGATGACTCTAGCTGTGTCAAGTTGACATAGATCCAGCCAGCACATTCTGTTACAGCAGAATATATTCTTAACCATGGAGCCATCTCTTCTGCCTCTTGCTTATTTTATTTCATAAATGTATGTGATGGTTTGAATGATAATGGCTCCCAGGGATTCATATGGTTTGAATGCTTGGTCTCCAGTTAGCGGAACTGTTTGGGAAGGATTAGGGGGTGTGGCCTTATTGGAGGAGTTGTAGCTTGTTGGAGAAGGTAT
Source organism: Rattus norvegicus (assembly GCF_021556685.1). Classification (NCBI taxonomy): domain Eukaryota; kingdom Metazoa; phylum Chordata; class Mammalia; order Rodentia; family Muridae; genus Rattus; species Rattus norvegicus. Next base: position 147,513,309 of record NC_141537.1, on the reverse strand, counting down.
GTCAGTAAAGGTGTGCTTTTCTCTTTCTCTCTGCCTGCTGCCTGCAGATGAGCATGTAAAGCTCTCAGCTACTGCTCCAGCACCATAGCTGTGTGCTTCCTGCCATGGTGATCACTGAAACTTCTAAACTGTAAGCAAACCAACTAAATGCTCCTCATGCTCAGTGAATCATAAAGACAATGCTATTAGTCAGGGTTCTCCAGAGAAACAGAATTGATAGAATAATTATCTATATTAAAGGGGGATTTATTAGATTGCCTTACTGTTTGGGTAGTTAATCAATGGCTGCCTTCGCCAGACAGGTTAACATCACAATAGCTGTCAGTCTTTGAGGCTGGATGCCTTAGCATTCCCAATTTGGTATTGACAATGGAGGGTGACTGGAGAGCCACTGGTCTTTAGTTTCTCATAGAAGATTGAAGAAGCTTGGCTCTGGTGTCAGTGATGGCGGCAGTGGCAGCAGCAGTGTGGATGAATACTATATCAATGGAAAAATCAAGTAGGCAAAAAGCAAATGATTTTCTTCCTCTGACCTCAGCATCTAAGGTTGGCACCATGAGGTGCCTTCCACATTTGGATAGCTCGTCCCACTTCCAGTGACCTGGTCAAGCAAAGTCCTTACAGATTCCAGAGACATGTCTCTTAGTCAATTCCAGATGCAGGCAAGCTGATCACCAAGACCAGCAATCAAAATGCCCCACCTCCTGTCTTCCTTCCTCTCTTCTTTATGTTTGTTTGCTTTAAGATAAATTCTCACTATATGGCTCAGGCTGTCTTCAAACATAGCTATTCTCCTGTCTTAATCTCCCAAGTGCTGGGATCATAGGTGTGCACCACCAGCCAAGGCTGGAATTTTTTTTTTAAGGCTGGAATTTTTAAAAACTAATTTATACTGTGGTCTTGGCCAGTCACCTGTTAGGTCTTTTAATTTGCCTGTGTATATTTATTTAATTTTGAGATAAGGTCTCAAAGTGTAGTTTCAGAGCCACTATGTAGGCCAAGCTGGCCTTAAACTTACAGAACATTTACCTGCCTCTGCCTTCCAAGTGCTGGGATTAAAGGCTTATGCCACTATGCTCACCTAGATTGTGTGTCTTAGCAGAAATCAACTTTCTTGCAGTTTCCTGAGGCCTCTCTGCTTATCCTTTTTGCTATGTCCTCATGTGCTGGTCTCTTGGTCTAAGTCAGTGGTTTTCAGCCTGTGGATAATGACCCCTTTGCCAAATGACCCTTTCACAGTGGCCACCTAAGACCATCTGCAGGTCAAATATTTATATTACGATTCACAACAATAACACAATTACAGTATGAAGCAGCAATGAAAATAATGTTATGGTTGGGCATCACCACAACATGAGGAACTGCATTAAAGGGCTGAAGCATAAGGAAGGTTGAGAACCACTGGTCTAAGTTCTGTCTGTGTCCTAACTTTTTTTGTAAGGATGCCAGTTACCAGATGTCCATACCGTGTAACTCATTTTCCCATGTCTCCTCAAGCCCTATCTGCAACTACAGTTACATCGCCAAGAGTTAGAACTTTAACATAGGGGCAGTGTGACAGAATTCAGCTCATTACGTGATGTCAAGGGCTTATTATAGGTATTAAATGGAACAGTACCAGTAAAGGTGGGGGACCTGGGTAGTAATAAGTCTAAGTGTGCACTTAGACAGGATACAGAGCTTTCTTGACTGGGATAGTGACTGGGTGAATCTGGGGACCTTCTGTTCTAGGTACTTCTCCACCCTGGTCCTTGCCTTATGGTCTCTTGACTTGATCTTTTTCTTTCCTCATTCCTTTTCTTTGTGTGTGTGTGTGTGTGTGTGTGTGTGTGTGTGTGTGCATGTGTGCGTGTGTGTGTGTGCGTGCGTGCGTGCGTGCGTGCGTGTGTGTGTGTGTGCGTGCGTGTGTGTGTGTGCGTGCGTGTGTGTGTGTGTGCGTGCGTGCGTGTGTGTGTGTGTGTGTGGTGTGTATGTGGTATGTGTGTGTGTGGTGTGTATGGATTGGCTTGTTACGTAGTTCAAGATAAACTTGACCTCCTGATCTTTCTGCCTTCATCTCCCAAGTGCTAGGGTTAAACGCATGTACCCTGATACTTAGTGGGCACATTCCTGGCTTCTCTGCCTGCTGCTGCTGCTGCTGCTGCTGCTGCTGCTGCTGCTGCTGCTGCTGCTGCTGCTGCTGCTGCCTGTCTGCCTTTGCAACCTCCCCATCCTCCTGCTTGCCCCTCGTGGTAATAAATCTCCTTTATGTTGAGAATTTGGTGTCTGCGTGTGTTCCTCCATTACAGAGGGAACCCAGGTCTCATGAACACCAGGAAAACACTCCACTGAACCACACCCACAGCCTTATAAATAGTGAGGCTCCTGTCATATTGCTGGTGACGTTGTCTTCCTCCTACCCCAGCCTCTGGAGCACTGGCATTGCAGGTACACACCACCATATTCCTTCCATCCTTGTTCTTTCTTGGTCCCCATGAGATGCTCTTCCATGAAGGGATCTCGCGGTAATTCTCTGCAACTGCTCTAAGTTCGACCTTTAAGATGGGACACATCCTGTCCCGTGCCCTTACAGCTCAGCAAAGTGCATCTCCAAGGCTCCTGCTGTATCTCTTCTTTGGAGATGTCATTTATTATTAAAATTTAATGATAATCACTTGTATTTATAGCCCTTTCTCCATTTACAAAGCTCTTTTCTATCCATTATCTCTTTTAATCCTCCCAGCATCTGTGAGGAGGAGGAAGTGTGTTTTTCTCTACTTTACAAATGAAGAAAATAAGACTCTCAAGAGTAACATCAGAACTTGGTGGGCTGAGGCAGGGGGATTGCTATAGTTGGAGACCTGCCAGGACTGCCTAGTAAAACCCAGACTAAAAGCAGCAGCAGCAGCAGCAGCAGCAGCAGCAGCAGCAGCAGCAGCAGCAGCAGCAGCAACAGCAGTAGCAGCAGCAAAAAGTCTGGGAGGAGTGCATACCTGTAGTCATGGCATTTGTGAGGCAGGAGGATCCCATCGAGTTCAATACCAACCTGGGAAATGTAGTGTTTATTTTCTGAGCCATACAGATCATATGTGGCAGAATTTGGCCTCACATTCTGGCCTTTTGGTTTTGAGTAGCTCATGTATTAGATATTCTTCTATTAAAACATCAAACAAAAGCCCACTGAAGCTGGTTAATGCATGCCTGCAATCCCAGCACTTGGAAGGTGGAGGCAGGAGGATCAGAAGTCTGAAGTCATCTTCAGTTACATCTTGAGTTCGATGCCAGCCTGGGTTACAGGAAACCCTGTCTCAGCAAATAATTAAATCAATATATAAGCTCCTGCTATCTCTTTTGGAGGAACGCAGATGAATTATTTAAGACTATTTAGATTGGAAACAACAACAGAACATAAGAGAAATTGGCTTCAGCACAAACCAAATTTACTGGCTTGCCCCAGGATTAACCTGGGAGCTGGGTGAGAAAGACTCTGTGGGACCAAAGCACCACTGTCAAAGAAGTGTGGACAGAACTTCACAGAGAGCCTCTGCTTTACAGAGAGAAACCACGACCCAGCCCTGCATGAACTCAGGGAACCTTTTGATGTCCTTTGGTTCTGGATGGCTCAGCTTGGCTCAGCGGGCTAGGAAGAGAATAATTAAAGACAAAGTGGGGAACAGAGCAGGGAGTAGCTTGGAAAGCACTCAAACCGGGAGCATCTGCAGCAGGACCCCTCTGTCCTCTCCTTCCTACATCCTCCCTCTCCTCTTGACTCCAGTACCCCTCGTGGAAGTGCCACACTTCAGGGGCCTCATCCCTGCTTATTAGATGGGCGAGTAAGTTCATGACAGGTTGACAGGGCAGTGCTCTCCTTCCATGGCACGTCAGTGTTCTTCCTAGGTTTGTATTCCCATCTGTAAAGTGGGAAGAGGGACTGAAGGAGATTCCTTGCCCTGCCCCTCCCGCTCATGCTTCTAGGACCACAGGATCCTCCGCAGGTGGAAAGGAAGGATCCTTCAAAGAGGGGAAAGAGAAACCAAACTCATGCCTGTACTCTGGCCCTAGGGATGGTGAATCCACATGGAGCTGAATCATTCTCTTTCTTTATAATTTGGGATTCAAAACACCTCTTTCTTATAAAGACATTAGGAGAGATGGCTCAGTGGTTAAACTGCTCTTCCAGAGGTCCTGAGTTCAAATCCCAGCAACCACATGATGGCTCACAACCATCTGTAATGAGAGCTCTCTTCTGGTGTGTCTGAAGACAGCTACAGTGTACTTATATATAATAAATAAATAAACCTTATGAAAACATTAAACAACAACAACCCCACCCTGTTACCACCGTTTCTTAAAAGTTGAAAATGCTGGTGTGGCATGTAGCTCTGTTAGTAGAAAGCTCTCCTAGTTTGATCTCCAGCACTGCACAGAGCAAGCGTGTTGGTGAACGCCTGTGATTTCAGCTCTTGAAAGTGGAAGCAGGAGGATTCCTGCATGTTCAAGGCTAACCTGCTCTAACATAGTGAGTTCCAGGCCAGCTAGAACTACTTAGCAAGGCCCTGTGTGAACGCACTCTCCCCAAAATGAGGCAGACTTTTACAAAATATATAATCAGAAAAAAAACCAAAAACCCAATAAAATGGGGCATAATTTGTCCACTTTACAGATGAGGAAACAGGTCCTGATAGCTCAAGTTCAAGGTTAGTGTTAGTTTGTCTGGGTTTCAAAGGCTAAGAAAAGACATGAGTCAAGCTGCCTCCCAAGAGTGTCCCTGGGGCGTTCTTTGGCCTAATCACCACCCTTGACTTTGAGGCTTTGTTGTTTAGATCTTCGAGATTTGCAAACTTCATGGCTTGCATGGGTTTGGGCACGGGGTGGGGGGCATGTAAAGAGAAAAAACCAACTTGTCAACCCCTTTCCCTCCTGTTTTTGGTACTCAGCCTGGGTCTTGTTCCCTGGCCCGATCTCCTTGTGCTGTGGGCCAAGGAATCCCCAAGGCTGGCGTGGGGTGTTAACAGTTTAGGAGTTTCCCTCTCCCAGGGGGGTGTTGACAGTTTCCTAGGAGACTCTGGAAACCTTCAAAGCCTCTAAGACGCAAAGGCGTGGAGGCAGAATGGAGAGACTGGAGGCATTGTCATAGATGGTAGGTGGTAATCTGGAATCAAGAGATTGAGTTCAACGCCTATCAAATAATACTCGTTTGATCCCTTCCCCCATTTCCACGGGCTTTGTGGGGGAGCTGGAACCCCACAACTCAGGCTGGTGAAAAGGAGTCCCAGTAGTCAGGAGGCCTGAAGTTGGGGCTGAGGTAGGGGCTGTGGCTCTGGCTGAGGGACCTCAGGGTCACCGTGCCTGACTGTATCTCTGGCTGTCAGGACCTGGAGGGTCCCTTCCCCTCCTCCTCCCCGTTCCATTCCCCTCAGTTCTTTACGCCGGCGCGGGAACGCGCCCCGGCCGCGCCGCGCCAGTGCACGGGAGCGCGCGCCTCGGCGCGGGAGCGCGTCCGGGAGAGCCGGAGCAAGATGGAGGCCGCGCAGAGGACGCCGCCTGAGCCACGGCAACCGCTGTCAGGAGCATCGAGCCCCGGAGCTTGAGCCCTGCCGGTCCCGGATCAGCCGCCCCGACTCGGCCCAGGTTGGTCTTCCCGCATCCCTTCTCCGCGGCCGCAGCCTCAGCGCGCGTCCGGCCTGGGCGCGGGGCAGCCACCCCCAAGCTTTGGCCCTACCCGGGGCCCAAGCCGCTCCCCCGCGCCCCGCACGGCCCCTGCCCACTGCCCGCCCCTCCAGGCCCAGACTGCCCGCTGGCCTCGATCGCTTGTTCCCTTGGCCTGGAAAGCCACTCTTCCCAGCCCTGGCCCGCCAATCCTACACAACCCCCAACCCCCATCAGCCGACATTCAGCACCGGCTTCTAAGGAGCACCCCCCAATCCCCGCCACGAGTGTAGACCCTGCAGTGTCAGCCCCCGATTCCACACTAGCCTCATCTTGATTCTAACACTTAACCCTGGGTACCAGCTCCTGTCTCCTGCCTGGCCCTACTGTAACCTTCCTCATGCCCTCAGTACCAGCCCCTGACAACCTCCTCTTCCTTATAGAGAAGCATCTATCCGCGTCGAGATCCCCTTTAGACACCCAGTCCCAGACCCTCTACCCCTAATAACAGCTCCAATATGCCCTTCCCAGTTCCCTCTATTCCGTGTCTGTTAATGCTTCAGTATTGATCTCATCTTTCATTACATCTCCCCACGTCCCCTTCTTAATCCAGCACCAGTTCCCAAGCCCCCTCTTGAACTCCCCCACGAGCACTTTCTGGGACCCCCCTACTTCCAGCTCCCATGTCCTCATCCCAGCCCCCCCAACTTTATCATGACTCCTTCTCAGACCCCCCAATAGGAGGCCTTTAAGTCGCCACCCCAACACTGTCATGACCCCCTCCTAGCTCCCCAGTCAGCCCCCAGGTCTCCAGCTCCGCCTCAGGCCCCGCCCTTGTGAGTTCCTTGACTCAGGGCTGCTTCTCGCGTGCGTCCCCAGCTCCCGCCCCGCATCCCGGTGGTCAGTCCTGGGCCGGCGGCCCCCTGTCAGCCGCCGCCGCCGGCCCCGCCCCCGGGCACCATGCTGCCCTCGCAGGAGGCCTCCAAGCTCTACCATGAGCACTACATGCGGAACTCGCGGGCCATCGGCGTGCTGTGGGCCATCTTCACCATCTGCTTCGCCATCATCAACGTGGTGGTCTTCATCCAGCCCTACTGGGTAGGCGACAGCGTGAGCACTCCCAAGCCTGGCTACTTCGGCCTCTTCCACTACTGCGTGGGCAGCGGGCTAGCGGGCCGCGAGCTCACCTGCCGGGGTTCTTTCACCGACTTCAGCACCATCCCGTCCAGCGCCTTCAAGGCGGCCGCCTTCTTCGTGTTGCTTTCCATGGTGCTGATTCTCGGCTGCATCACCTGCTTCGCTCTTTTCTTCTTCTGCAACACCGCCACTGTCTACAAGATCTGCGCCTGGATGCAGCTCCTGGCAGGTAGGGGAGGAGTGGGCTCAGGACCCTCAGCAAAGACGCTAGAGATCTTTCTTGGAAGAGTCAGAGCTAGATCCCTCTTCTCTGTGCTGAGACACTCACTTCCTGGCCAGCCCTCAGCAGCTATTGGGGAGAACATTCAACAACATAGAGCCACCTTAGGGCAGGGGACAATCCTTAGAATTGGCATTTGGGTCCGTCATCTTGGAAGTGCAGGGTCATCTGATGGATTAGCATTATGCTCGTGTTTTGGGGTGGGGGGGTCTCTGTTTGCTGCCTCTGAAGAGGACAATTTTTTTCCTGAGTGAGGGCGTACTATAAGTGTGATCAATTCCTGTTATGCTGAGGGAGGGTGTGTGTGTGTGATGCAGAAATCGGGGACTTGACAGGTTTGTCTTGGACCTTGAGCTCACTGACATTATTGACTCTTTTGAGGTTTCGTTTCTCATCTGTAAAATAATGCAGAGGAGAAACCCTGTCTTGAGAGTGGTGAGGCTAACTGTGGTGTTGGTACTGGGAAGATGTGTGTGGAAAGCTTGCAACATAAGCCTCTGAAAAGAAGGTTTCCATCCTTTCAAATGTACCCCTGACCCTTATTCAGGAAGGGTTCCGTGCCACAGTCAATGGCGATGAGTCCTTAGAAACCTCTGAACTGTGTGGCTGGGATGGTTATCTTCCCCTAAGGCTCAGGGACAGGCCTTTTGGGAATGAGAAATGCTGAGACAGTTTCCCCTGATCCATTACAGCCCTGTGTCCCCACCCACTCTTCGATCGCAGTCACATTTTGAAAACTCAGCAACCTGGGCATTTGCCTAATTGCAGGAAAGGAAAAGAGAGTTAGGCAGGGCAAAGTGAAGCCTGGGGATGGCAGGGTGGAGAAGATGGGTAGAGGATAGGGGAATGTTTAAAGCCTTCCAAGGCTGGGAAAGAAAAGGGAAGGCTTGATAGTGTGCATTAGAGATGCTTCTTTGCAGTAAGCACTTCCGGTCATTCAACAAGTGTTCAGCCTTCCAAAGGGGGCCCCCAAAGGAAAGGTGATTTTCAAGCAATCCCAATGCAGGGAGTCTTGTAGGGGCTTGGCTCTGTGTGCTCACCTGAGCCTCTCCATTGGAAAGAGATCTCCATCTTTTCAAGGAAGAATGTGAGTTTTTCAAAAGGGCTGGAAGTCACTCAAGGTCAACACAGTAGTGATCAAACTAAGACTGGTCACTTGGGCTGAAGGCCAGGTGTGGAGTCAAGCCCAGGAAGCTAATTTGCTTCTTCAAGTGGACTCTTACAAATGTAGGGAGGAATTTCTGTCCTGCCAGGGCATGTCCAAGGTCTGAAGATGGCTGATTGGAAGAAGGTAGTGAATATTCAGATATGGACATTGTTCTTTTCAAAAAGATTTCTTTTTATTTTTAATTATGTGTATATGTGTGGGGTAGTGATAAGGTACTTTCAAAGGCAGTTGAGTGTGGAGGCCAGAAGAGGGCCTTGGATCCTATGGAGCAGGAGTTACAAGTAGTTGTTAGGTGCCTGATATGAGTCCTGGGAACTGTGTTCAGGTCCTCTGAAAGAGCAGCTAGCATTCTTAAGCGTGGAGCGGTCTCTCCAGCCCTCAGATGTGGACTTGTCCTAATGGGACTCTTTAAGAACCATTGAAAAGAACAGAGAAAGAGAAATGGAGTGGGGATATTGTTCCGTGTTTCCCAGTGGTGCGTAGAGGTGACGCCGTGTGTTTCCTTTGTATTCTGTCCTGAAGGCAAGCTGGAAAGATATATGCTCATCTCGAAACCCAACTCATCAACTTTTATTTGGACCATGTGGATGGGGTGCTGACTGCTTGGCCCCCCAGTTCTCTGTAATCCGTGTGAGATTTCATGTTGGGATTTGATGGGCAGTCCGACGGTGCAGTCACTGAAATTCAGCAATCTTGGTGGTCACCGCCTTTAAACTCCACCTTCATTTCCCCGTTTCAGAGAGGCGATTGACCACAGACACGCGGAAGACTTACTCAAAGCCACCCCAGTATCTAGGGAATAAATACAGTCTATGGTCAGGTTTTGTTGGTGGTTGCTTGTTTGGTTGGTTGGTCGTTTGGTTTTGGCTTCCTGGTTCAAAAGCTCTTCCTTTCCTAAGGACTGAAGGAGGCAGCTGGCAGAGGTGATTGCATTTTCCTCAGAGATTTCTGGGTTCTCCAGATAAGTGACTGATACACATTGTTTAACCAAGTGGCATTAGGACACAGGCCAGCTTTGGACTGCAAGGCATGGGTTAAAAATGTCTCAACTTACAGTCTTTTCACTTGTTCATGCCGTTTACTTGGATCTTCATGCGTGCATGTGAGTGTGTGTGTGTGAGTGTGTGTGTGAGTGTGTGTGTGAGTGTGTGTGAGTGTGTGTGTGAGAGTGTGTGAGTGTGTGTGAGTGTGTGAGAGTGTGTGAGTGTGTGAGTGAGAGTGTGTGTGTGAGTGTGTGTGAGTGTGTGAGAGTGTGCGTGTGAGTGTGTGAGTGTGTGTGAGAGTGTGTGAGTGTGTGTGAGTGTGTGCGTGTGTGTGTGAGTGTGTGAGAGTGTGTGAGTGTGTGAGTGAGAGTGTGTGTGAGTGTGTGAGTAGTGTGTGTGAGTGTGTGTGTATGAGAGTGTGTGTGAGTGTGTGTGAGTGTGTGTGAGTGTGTGTGAGAGTGTGTGTGAGTGTGTGTGAGTGTGTGTGAGTGTGCGTGTGTGTGAGTGTGTGTGAGTGTGTGAGAGTGTGTGTGAGTGTGTGTGTGTGTGAGTGTGTGTGAGTGTGTGTGAGTGTGTGCGTGTGTGTGAGTGTGTGAGTGTGTGAGAGTGTGTGTGAGTGTGTGTGAGTGTGTGAGTGTGTGTGAGTGTGTGTGAGTGTGTGTGAGTGTGTGTGTGAGTATGTGTGAGTGTGTGTGTGTGTGTGTGTGTGTGTGTGTGTGTGTGTGTTGTGCTGCATGCATGGAAGTCAGAAGACAACCTGCAGGAGTTGGTTCTCTTTTCCCATCTCATGAGGCAACAGTTGGTTGGGCTTTGCGTTTTAAGGTCTGGTGGCAAGTGCTTTTATCCATTGAGCCATCTTGCCGACCTCCCTCATGGTCTTAAATAAGGCTTTTCAGTTTTAATCCCAGTTCTTCTCATCTGGGGCTGAGGGACAGTCAGTTGGTTGGGAGTGTATCTTTCAGCCTGTAGGACTCCTGCAAACAATTCTTTGTCTGAGATCACTATGCTCAGAAAATGAGCCATCACCCAAATTGACAGCCTAGGATCAAAAGCCTTGTTTGTTATTTTTTTTTCTTTTGCCTTGTTTGTCATATAGGAATTAGAGCACCTGTCACTTGATTCTTGTTCCTCTGGACTACCTCACCCCAAACATTTTGAAGAACACCTTCTCATTGGGACAGTACAGATCTCTCCCTTTCTCTCTCTCTCTCTCTCTCTCTCTCTCTCTCTCTCTCTCTCTCTCTCTCTCTCTCTCTCCCTCCCTCCCTCCCTCCCGCCCTTCCTCCCTCCCTCCCCATCTCTCTGAAACAGGGCCTCACTACTTAGCCAAGGCTGTCCTAGAACTCACTATGTTGACCAGGCTGGCCTCAAACTCACAGGCACCTGGTGTCATCTTGCCTCTCAAGTTCTTGGATAAAAGGTGTGAGCCACCATGCCTGGCTATGTTTTGTTCTTATTTCTTACCTATTCTGTTATCATCTTGTGTACAATGCTACAATGATGGGTGTCTTAGTCACTGTTCTAATGCTGTGAGAGACACCATGGTCGATGTAACTCTTCTAAAAGAAAGCATTTAATTGAGGGCTTGCTTACAGTTTCAGAGGTCAGTCCATTAGCATCGCAGTGGGGAGCATGGTGGCACACATGACAGGTGTGGCACTGGAGAATTGAGCACTACATCCTGATCTGTAGGCAGAAAGAGAGAGACTGAGTCTGGCATGTACTTTTGAAAACTCAAAGCTCACTCCCAACAACATGCTTCCCTCAACAAGGCCGCACTTTCCAATCCTTCTAATCCTTTGAAATAGTATCACTCACCGGACTAAGCATTCAAATACAACCACCTATGGGGACCATTCTATTCACACCACCATAATGGGGTACACAGGCTATGCCTGACTGTATCAGTGTTTCATTAACGAGTGAAAACCCAGACTTCCTCTTGGATTAGTTTGACTAAAGTTGAGTTCTTCACATCCCTCCCTGTCTCTTCTGTCTATGGTTACTGATCTCTAGTCTGCCTCTTGTGTGTCTGATCTGTCTGTCACTGTTGCCTGTGTTTGTCCTGTGTCTTGAATCTGTGCCTGTGTGTGTCCCTCACAAAGGGCTTTGCTCTATAGTTATTGAATAGCATGAAAAATATGGTATGGGGAGAATGAGAAAATCTTTATGGAAATCCTAACAGTGTTTTAGAAGGGAAAACCTCAGCTGCTTGAGAATAGCGCTAGATACTGCAAACTGATGTGATCAACCTATATTTACATGTGGCTTCCAACATCCATGAGATATTTATTGTATAAATGTCAACTGTTGACTGCATTCAGCAAATGATTACCACAACACATACATATGTGTGCATGCATACAATATTCTAGGTAGTAGCATATAAGAGTATACAACTTAAGATTAAATCTATGTATATTAGCCTAGGTTATAACATCTGGTTGCATGGGAAATCCAAGATATAGTAAGATTGGTTAAATTGTTCTTTTTTTGAATAATTTATTTTACATTCCAGATTTATTCCCCTCCCTGTCCACCCTCTGACTGTTCCACATCTCATACCTCCGCCCCTACTCCCGTTTCCACTAGGATGTCCCCACTCCCTTCCCTCCACCCGACCACACCTCTAAACTCCCTGGGCCCTTCAGTCTCTTGAGGGTGCGTCCTCCCTGACCGAACCCAGACCCAGGAGTCCTCTGCTGTATATGTGTTGGGGGCCTCATCTCAGCTGGTGAATGCTGCCTGGTTGGTGATCAGTGTTTAAGAGATCTCGGGGGTCCAGGTTAATTGAGACTGCTGGTCCTCCTACAGGGTCGCCCTCCTCCTCAGCTCCCTCCAGCTTTTCCCTAATCTAACCAGAGGGGTCAGCAGCTTCTGTTCATTGGTTGGGTGCACGTATCTGCATCTGAGTCTTTCAGCTGCTTACATTGTTCTTTTAAAGGCAGTTTAACCATAAACCAGAGCACACAGTTGGACAGCAGGTTAAGTACACAGTCTCAAATAATCTCAAGACGTATTATTGGCTCAGCTGCAAGGTCCCAATAAAGTTTTGTCCTTTCGTGGTCCAGAGAGACTTTCAGAAAAATGTACAACCACATCTGACACCAAGAATCTTAAGCCTATGACACGCAGTCCTTGCTCTTGGGAAGCTGACTTTCTACTTGGGTCTCGATATTGTCAGCAGCCCTGGAGTGCTGGGAAACAGAAACTCAGCTCAGACCACCAGAATCAAATGAGATAAGCAGCATTGGGTTTATTGTCTCATGCGATTTGAGAGTCGGGAGTTTCTGACTTCATAGTGGCTCCAGATCTTCAGGTGACAACAGAGGGACCCGCCTCTATCCCTTGGTTGCGCTGGCTCATTTAAAAACCCATTACCTCTTCCTTTTCATTTTCAATTTTATTTATTTTTATTTTATGTGCATTGGTGTTTTGCCTGCATGTATGTCTGTGTGAGGGAGTCAGAGCCCCTGGATACAGAGAGTTTGGAGCTGTAATATAGGTGCTGGGAATTGAACCCAGGTCCCCTGGTGGAGCAGCTAATGCTCCTAACCATTGAGCCATCTCTTCACCCTAGACCACTGCCTCTTAAAGGTGAAAAATAAAGTTACCAGTGGCTCCGACATAGCTTAAGCTTAGCAACGACTGTGGAAAATGAATGCCAACAGCCAAATGTGGTGGCACACATCTTAAATCCCAGCACTGGGGAGAGAGATAAAGGCAGTAGGATCTCTGTGAGTTTGAGGCTATCTAGTCTACATAGTGAGTTCTAGGGCAGCCAGGGATACAAAGAGAAACCCTGTCTCAAACATACACACACACACACACACACACACACACACACACACACAATGATGGCAGCTGAATCCTGTCAGCCCAACTCCTGCCGGGTAGCTGCCTCCTAATGAATCAGGGTGACTTTCCTTGTCCAAGAGCCAAATGTCCCTATCCCTGCAACACGAATCAATAGTGAGAAAGGCGAGTCCCCACACAGACTGTAAAAGAGGGAGTAAGATGACCACATACAGGTGTGCCCAACCCCTGGGGACTCTGATATGTTCTGAACTGCAAATGTAGATACTCAGTTGTCAAGGGTGGCTGTGGTTTCTCTGGGGATCAAGACTGGAGATGGTTGGTGGTGCAGGGTGTGGGCGAGCTCAGTCTGAATAGAGGAGCCACCTCTGATGTGTGTCGTATCTCTATTAGAGCAACAGATTCGAGATGGACAGATGAGTCCGCAGAGTGCCGGGCAGGGGAATTTGGACTTGAATGAGTGCTTAGAAGTTACTGTGACTGTTACAACTGCTCAAAAAACTATTAGCTTTGAGTGGTAGCCCAGGACTGTGATCCCAGAACAGGGTCAGCCTCATCTACATAGTGACTTAGAAGCCAACAGGGGCTACATGAGATCTGTCTCAAAAAGAAAAAAAAAAGTTAGCATATTCTAAGACTTCACCCAGCTAGTGACCGTGTGCTTAAAAGCCGTCTGTCCCAGGTCATAGATGTGCTGGGTCACGGAACCATTATTGTGATTCAGTCCTCCTACCTGAATTCAGAGGACAACTTTATGGAGGATTCTCCTCCTATCCCTTCGTGCCTTCTGGAGACAGCTCAGCTCCCCAGTTTGGAGGCAAGTGATCTCCCCCAGCCGTCTCATCTCCCAGTTTCTATGTCTTCACACTGTTGCCCCATCCTTGTGTTGCAGTGACTTGTCCAACCTCACACGTCTAGTCCAGAGGGGAAGCTGAGTCTCTGTGTGAGTACTAATGAGTCCAGAACCTTCTGTTGCTCAGCCGGAACAAGGGAGATGAATTCACAGTTGATGGTCGAGAACTGTAAGAGTCAGAAATGGGGCTGAGGATATATACCTGCAGGAAACATAGGAGACCCAAGCTGCAGCCTGGCTGGGGGCTGCGGGAGGAGCTAGTGTGTGGTGGCACATGCCAGCACCCGACAGACCTGAGGCAAGAGGATGGTGAGTTGGAGGACAATTTGGGGTACACTGTGGGACCCTATGTAAACGAAGCAGAAGAGCTGGGAATCTCTCTTCATCACTGCCCATCTACCACGCACGAGGCCTTGGGCTCAACCCCCTGGTGCCTCAGATATAATGAAATAGAAGAATGAGCGGATACTTCCCAGCTATGTGGTCTCAGACAAGTGGGTTTGCTCTCTAAATCTGGCTCCTTGTCTGCTTCCAAGGATGACAGAAAAGGTGGAACAATGGTTTCAAATGTGGCGCCCTGTATGTGGTCGGCACTTGAGACAGTCTGAGGGAAGCCGTTTGTGAAGGCTTTGCTGCTGAATTTGAACTCATTGCGATGACCACGAGACTTGAGAAGTCATCAGCCATCAGCAGAAGGGGAAAATTGTTGGCTTGCCTCACTCCCTTATGAATGGAGGAGGATGCCCAGAGAGAAGGAACAGCTGAATGGTCACACAGTGGGAACCTAGGCTTCTCTGTCCCCAGAAGGAAAAGGAGCCTGGCCCTGGTTCAGCCATTCGTGAGTGTGTGCCCGTGTCAGGCTTCACCTGGTGTGCAGAGACTGGCAGGAGAGGCGGAAGCTGAGTGCTAGCTTGTGCCATGCAGAGGCGAGCAGCTTCAAGCTGTGGCTATCACCAGGTCCTAGGCTGTGGGATCAGAGGTCACAGGAGTTGCCGTAACAGGAACTGAAGACATGCACTGTGTCCCTTTCCACCTCCTTTGGCTCAGGTTGCCTTTGGGAATGAATGATTTAATTATTTAGATAGGCTTTTGCTAGGGAGCCCCAGTTATAATTTAGCTCACAGTGATCCTCCTGCCTCAGCCTCTCTAGAGGTGGGAATACAGGCCCACATTATCACATCTGGATAAGCTTTAGACTTTATTCATACAGTTAAATTTAGCTGTTTAGTTACATTGAAAACACATTGATACACAAAATTTAGGAATCTTTAGTTACATTGCTAGCACATCTAGCATATGGGACTCCCTCCTTCTCTCTCTCTCTCTTTCTCTCTCTCTTTCTCTCTCTCTCTCTCTCTCTCTCTCTCTCTCTCTCTCTCTCTCTCTTTCTCTCTCTCTCTCTCTCCCTCTCCCCCTCCCCCTCTCCCTCTCCCTCTTTCTCTTCCCTAACTTCCTCTGTACATCGCTCTGCTGGGCTCTGGGAATGCTGGGTAACAGACCTTGCTCAGCGTCTTAGAGCTCAAAAGATGAAAGGGGTCTCCTACGGCACCCACATGAAGTGACCGGGTCACAGAGGTGCTCTAGGGTGCACAGCTAAGGACAGATGCACCTGCAGGCAGAATACTCATATAGGTTACATACGAAAACAAAACAATTCTTTACGTTTTTAGAAAAGTAGAGTAGACATTCACCCTTTCCCAGCTTCCAACACTTACATGACCAGTGCCTTAGGAGCCTGCAGCCAGAGCTTGAGCTGATGTTGTTGCGATGTCTCCCCAACAGGGGGCGTTATTCTTTAAGAGGCCCTTAGGTATTTAAACTGCTCCGGGATTAGAGTAGTTGATGATGAGGAAGCACGTGGAATGGAAAGTAAGGGGAAGAGATGACAGCAAGAGGCTTTCAGAAAAATAACCCAGCCTTGTCCACTGCACCCCCAGCCCAGCTCTGACTGCTTCTCCGTGCCTAAGTAACACAATGGGAGCCTCGGGCTGGAAGGCTGCACTCAGAATACAGTAGGTGCCTAATAAGTGCCTATTGCTTTGCTGTTGTTTTGGTTTTGGTACTTTTTATTTTTGAGATAACATCTTACTATATAGGCCTTCTGAAGTGAACCTCGTGGCAACCCTCCTGTCTTAGCCTTTCAAGTGCTGGGAGTATAGGCACAAGCCACCATGTCCCCACAAGTGTCCCATTGAAAGCATAAGTGAAGGATGGTGTCTAGGTCCTTACTCACTCTACCAGCCAGCTCCTTGGGAGGGAGCAGACACCTGGTGCTGAATTCTGATCAGCATAGTGGTTATGAGTTAGGATTGTTCCCATCGTTTTCTGAGTTTCCTTTCATATACGATGAGCAGACTCACAGAGTCTGGGTTGGTTTGTACTGCAGAAGCAGGATGTCACGTGGGGAATCTGCAATGAACAGAAGTTAATTTATTTTGGTTTGTTCAGACAGACTTTTGCTATGTAATCCAGGCTGGCCTCAAACTCATGGATATCCTGTGTCTGCCTCCTGAGTTCTGAGATCATGGACATATTATGTTTGTATATATTTATTTGTTCGTTTATTTACTTATATCTCAGGTAGCCCAGGCTGGCCTCAAATTCACTGCATAGCTGAGGGTAGCTTTGAACTCCTGCTTTCCCCTTTTCTCCTCTCCAAGCACTACAATTACAGGTGTGTGCTACCTTGTCTGGATAACATGGTTCCCCACCCCCTTGTTTTCCTGGTGATCATGGCTGTTTTCATGAAGCCATTTGTGAAAGTGTATATGTGTACGGTGTTAGAGATTGAGCCAGAACCTCACCCATGCTAGGCAAGCATGTTCTACTACTGAGCTATGTGCCCTGCTGGTTAATGGTTCTCGAGGCTGGACAGTGCAAGGCTGAGGAGCTGGTGATCTGGTAAGGGCTTGCATGCTGCTTGGTCACACTCAGAAGGCGTTACAGGGCTGGGAGCAGAGGGCACTGACTTCTGTGGGGATCTGCTTCTGCGGCAAGGGCCTGACGCTTCTGAAAGGTGCCCCACCTCTTTCCACATTGCCAATCAATTTTAAAATCCATGAGTCTGGGAAACATGCTTAAACTGTAACAAATAGGAGCCTTTGGAAGGTTGTTGTGGGCGCTGCTTTAGGACGCGCTTGTGATTGTTAATAGTTGCTCTGTGACCCGTGGTCGAATCCTTTTGCCACCAAAGCTCTGTGCTAGAGAAGAAGAGGAAGTGAAAGGTTGGAGGGGGATCTTTCCAATAACCTTCAGGGTCCAGCCTTGGAGCTGAGGCCTTACTTACAGGCCTCAGCAATCACTTTTAGGAGTAGGAGTGAGCAGGGCCTGGCATGGGTTTACGAAGCTCAGGGAGGATGAACTGTCTGAAGGCTTCCTAGGAGACAGGAGCTGAAAAACTGAAGTGAAAGGGAATGTCCAGGAGGCGGAAGGGAGAGAAACCCATTTGGGAGACCACTGGGTTTGTCTGTGGGCTGAGGCTAAGGCAGGTGCAAAGCTTTCTTTGTGGGTGGCCAAGCCTCTGAAGTAACATTCACAGAGGATACAAGAGGAGGGCTGTGTTTCTGGCAGAGAAAGATGAACTCCTCTCGGGGAAATGTTGATTTATGGGGCCCTAGGAGATGCATAAGGGGGAGAATCCAATAATGGCTCCATGTTTGGGTCTGGAGTAAGTCAAAGCTGAAGACCCGAAGTATCATCGCGTGAGTCTCAGTGTGAACAGAATTGCCCAGGGACAAGGTGCGGAAGGAGAGGAACATCTCAGGACACCGACCATCATAGAGCAGGCAGCAGAGAAGCCAGGGAAGGCGGCTAAGTGAGCAATAGCGGGCAGGTAGCAAGTGGGAAGCTGAGGCAGGGGCACAGGAGGCTGTTCGGGAGGGCGGAGGCATCAGCGTTACCTGGGATGGGCCGAGAACACTGGGACTTGTCCGTGTCCGTGCCCGTGTCAGTGATCGGACCCTGGCCGGTGGATGCCTAGCAAGTGCTCCACCGCTGTGGATCTTCAATCCTGAAAAGCCTGCACTCCATGGAAGTGACCTTCAAAACAAAGAAGGAGGCTGGGCATTTGCCTGTTATCCTTACTACTCAGGTCTGAGACAGGAGGATCATGACTTCAAAATGAGGAGAAATAAAGGAAAAGCTGAGGGAGTCTCTTTGTGGTAGACTTGCCTTATACTGAGGTGTGTGTGTGTGTGTGTGTGTGTGTGTGTGTGTGTGTGTGTGTGCATGTACACACACACAGGTGATAGGTGTCATCTTATTTTTTTTTTTTTTTTGAGACCAGGTATCTCGTTGGGACCAGGGCTCTCCACTTAGTCTAGGCTAGCTCACCAGAGAGCCTCAGAATCTCTCCTTCTGTTTCCCCAGCACTGGGATTCCAAGTACATCACTGCCAGACTCTTTAAAAGGTTCATTTTTTTTTTGTTCTTTTATTTAAAAAAAATAAATAGCAAGGGCACAGAGAGGAAAGTGGCAGACAGAGTAGGTATGAGTCTTGCAACCTCAGCAAGCACGCTGGGTGCCAGTGGCCTGAGTGTGCCAATTAAGACCATCATCAGAATGGGTGAAAACAACTGACTCACCTGTGCGCTGTCTGCTGAGAACCCACTTCAGCCCTAAAGAAACATGGGTCAGCAGTGAATATACGAGAACAGGCTTCCGTATCTGCAGTAACAGCAGTGGGGAGGTGGAGGCAGGAGGACTAGGAGTTTAGGGTCCTCCTTGGCTACATAGTGAGTTTGAGGCCAGCCTATGCTACATGAGTGAGACCTTGTTTTAAAACAAGAAGAAAAGAAAAGGAAAGAAGTCCAGCTGCCAGAGAGTCACTCCAAACACAGCGGACGCAGCAGGAGCATCGATCACGCCATCCAATAGCGGCTGGGGCCTAGTGCATTCGCCAGCCACAGGGAACACGTTTTCCTCAAGCTCCCATGGAACAGTCACCATAGCAGCCCTCGTTCCGGACTCAAAGCCATAGAGTTACAGAAGCTAGAAACCACACTGCGTCTGCCCTCAGAACAAAACCGACGTAAGCCAGAAGTAGCAGAAAGAAAGATGGAAGACTTGATCGCGTTCCGATATCAGAGAAATCTCGAATTTTTTTTTAAAGATGGGGGAATCTTACTGTACAGTCCAGGCTAGCCTTCTAGAACTTGCTAAATAGACCAGGCTAACCTGAAACTCACAGATGGTCATTTCTATCAAGGAACATGTAGATCGATACCAGCAGACAAATCACAAGAGTTCGGAAATGTTTGTAATTACATGGAAACACAACAGGATTTGTGAGCAGAAGAGCTAATAGGGAAAGTTGTAGCACTGACTGTAAACATTAGAAAAGAAACAAAGATCAATCCATATTGCAGTGCTGGGGATTGAACCTAGGGACTTGCACTTGCTAAACAGCTCTACTCCTGAGCTTCGTGCGTAGTCTCACATTTTGTTGTTGTTGTTTTTGTTCCTTTGCTTGTTTCATGGTTTTTCAAGATAGAGTTTCTCTGTGTAGCCCTGGCTGTCCTGGAACTCATCCTGTAGATCAGGCTGTCGTCGAACTCAGAGATCCGCCTGCCTCTGCCTCCCCAGTGCTAGGATTAAAGGCATACGGCATTACTGCCCAGCTTAAAAAAATTTTAAGCCACTCATTCAAGCCTCTATATCAATAAACTAGAAACAGGAAATCAAATTGAATTAATGATATTTTAGGGTGTGGAAATGCTGTGATTCATATGAGTTCCCTTGTAATAGATGTGTTCACACCTGTGTTGTAAAGACAGCTATGCGGTCAACCGATTGTATGTACTTTTTCCTATGCAAATACAGGGGAGAACTATGTACAAAAGCAGGGAGGAAGAGAGTAGGTTAGAGAGGAAAAAATTTCCAGCTTCTCTTGCAGCTAGATGTGGCTTCAAGAAAACAGATATAAATAGATTTAGGGGTAAGCATGTTCAAAAGCGGGAACACAGTATTGATATTGGTTACCACTCGCCCACCTTGTAACCTTGAGAAGTAGATACCACCATTTTTAGGATCATAAAACAGAGTTTCAGAGAGGTGAAGGGACTTCCCCAGTGACATACAGTTGAAAGTTTGTTAATAAACAAAAATGGCCAAGTGGTGGTGGCATATGCCTTTTTTTTTAAAGATTTATTCATTTATTATATATAAGTACACTGTAGCTGTCTTCAGACACACCAGAAGAGGGCATCAGATCTCTTTACAGATGGTTGTGAGCCACCATGTGGTTGCTGGGAATTGAACTCAGGACCTCTGGAAGAGTAGTCGGGTGCTCTTAACTGCTGAGCCATCTCTCCAGCCCTGGCACATCCTTTAATATAGGCATTTGGGAGGTGGAGGCAGGAGAATCTCTGTGAGTTTGAGGCCAGCCTGGTCTACAGAGTTAATTCCAGGGTAGCCAGGGCTGCACGCGCACACACACACACACACACACACACACACACACACACACACACACACACATCTTCAATCTTGAAAAATCAATAAACAAGTAGAAATGATTAAAATTAAAAGAAACAGTATTACATCTATTAGAACTAGATTTGCATGCAATTGGAAAACCCTAAATAATTATGGTTTAGTAATCTAAGCTTTTTAGTCTTTCTTTAGGAAGTTTTTTTATTTTTTAAAAAATGTTTAAATTTAATTTTATATTTTTGAAGATTTATTTTTATTCATGTATGTGTGTGTGTCTGTATGTGGTGTCCACAGAGACTAGGAGACAACATCCAATCCATGAAGCTCCTGTGATCTAGTGGGTGGAGGCTAGGGATGAAACTAAGCATCCAACAGCAGTCTGCAGGCTGAAGGTTGAGAACTCTTGCCGCAGGCTTGCCCTGCGTCTGTATCAGATTCAGGAGCAGCTGAGGTTCCAACCAGCATCTGACTTCTGAAAGAGGCTCACAGTCCACAGACCTCAGTGACCTCATCCGGCAGGTGTGAGTGCTGAAGCCTGTCTTGTCTGTGGTATGCCATCCCCATACTTGAGACGCTTGGGTGAGGCCGACTTATTCTGGTCCCCTCTCTCCCTCCAGACCCAAGAAAACCCATCTCAGCCTGGCTTTTCTGGAGTGGTTTGGCCTCTGGTTCTCTCCCCTTTCTAGAGAAGTCCCTGAGGCCCCATAGCCATCATCTGGAGCTCTACAGAGCCAAGGAGGTAGGGAGGCTGTCTCAGCGCTCTTCACCTTCCCCTGATGCTTCTGTCTCTGCTCCCAGTCTATTTCCTTTGAGACAGTCCTTCATATACATGACAACCAGTGAGTGACTTGATTTTTACGCCTCCTTTCATGCTGAAGATAGACATCATGCCTGCTTCTGTCTATGACACACTGCTCCTGTGGGCACAGTATGGGGTCAAGGATCCCAGAAATTTACTTGTGAGATGTTCAAGGGGAGAGGCAGAGACAGAGGCAGACAGGCAGGCAGAGGGGCAGAGGGGCAGAGGGGCAGAGGGGCAGAGGGGCAGAGGGGCAGAGGGGCAGAGGGGCAGAGGCAGAGGGAGAGAACACAGGATGAGGGGACAGATACAGAGATGGAAGATAAAAGAAGGAATAGAAAGGTCAAATGTCAAAAAAAAAGAAAGGTCAAATGTCAACTAAAAGAGAGAAAGGAGAGTTGAAGCTCAGACTTGAGCACAATGGGGGAAGGGGAGGGACAGGGGAGAGAGGGAAGGAAAAGAGCAAAAGCAGAGAAAAAGAGGGAAAGAGAGACCCAGCGGAGAAAAATGAGAGAAAAGTGTGTGTGTGTGTGTGTGTGTGTGTGTGTGTGTGTGTGTGTGTGTGTGTGTGTAGAGAGAGACAGAGAGGGAGGGAGGGAGGGAGAGAGCACTCGAAAGCGCAGGGAAGACAATCTTACTGAGGTCTCTACCCGTGCTGGAAAGGCGGAGGAAGCTAGAGCTCTGGGATACAGAACTGGTTTCCATGGAGATGAGGAAGCACCGGGAGCGAGGGAAAGCAGACTGCAGTGAGGCCAGCCACTCTGGCACCTAGGGAGAGAAGGGCGGGGAAGTAACTGAAGGGATGGTGTGTTTGTCCCCTGCCAGCTTCTAATCCCATTGCTGCCTTTGACCGGGGATGAGGAGACAAATCAAGGGCATCTAGGGAGAAAGACATCCAAGTCTCCTCCTCCTTTCCTCCTCTTACTCCTCCCCTCTCCATGTCAATGACAGAGCGCCTTAAGGTTTAGTCCCATGCTTACCTTTTGCTTTCCACAATTCCAAATTTAAATGCCTATGGGTGCCTGAAACTTCCAGGGTTAATCTCTGGCTCCTGTTCACCCCTCCCTGGGTGGGGTGGGGGGTTCTGCATTTGCTTCTCTATCTGTGCACCAAGGCACCTCTTCAGACTTTAATTCCCTAGCTCTCATGGCTTGGTTCTGCTGCAAAGCTGGAGATTTCTTTTATGCCCGACCATCACAGTGGGGGGTCCTGTCTCTGAGACTGAAGGCAGCCCTGGTAGAATGAGAGATTGATGGCAGTGCTGTTGGGGACATTACATCAGGCACGGAGGATGGGTGTGGGATGGAATCCAACTTGCAGAACTCTGGAGAGGGAGGAGGGGCTTAGGGAGCACTCTCGTACTGGAGATGGGGGAAGGAGTGTCAAGCCCTCCCCCCTCTCCTGTTGTGGGGACTGGATGGGCCACATATAGTGAACAGAATTGAGACAACCAAGTTAACATCACCTACTATCCAGGTTAAGCTCTTGGGTCTGGAGGAGTCAAGGGCCACCCAGCCCAAAAAGCTCTGTGCAAGCTGCAGACCTAATACTGGAGTGAGACTGAGCTGACCAAGTGTTTTCAGTTGCCTATTGAACCTGGTCCCTCCGATCGGCTTGCTATGGGGTCCTGTGTCACTCATAGACAACCCCGGTTACCAAAGGAATGAGATGATTGGTTCAGACTTGCCCCGCCCCCTCCCAGCCTAAGCTGCTGTTGGGAGAGTTTGGTAGTTTAACACAAGTGAGTAGATTGGATGAAGGAACTATTTTTGCAGGGCCATCCTGGCCTGCCCTCTCTACCTTTTCCTATCTCACCTGAAACCTACTGAATTGTTTCCTTATTTGTGTAATTATTATTCCTGTTATGACTAGGGGTTTTATTTTGTTTGTTTGCTGTTTTCTTTTTTTTTTTTTTTTGAGATGGTGTCATGTTGGCTAAATTGGCTTTGTAACTGTGTAGATGAAGATGATCTTGATTTATTGTATTTTATGTGTATACATGTTTTTCCTGAGTGCGTGTATGTGTACCGTGTGTGTGCAGTTCCTACAGAGGCCAGAAGAGGGTGTCTGGAACTGCTGTAATAGACAGTTGTGAACTGCCTTGTGGGTGCTGGGAACTGAACCCAGATCCTCTGCAAGGTCAGCAACTGCTTGTTATGACTAGTTTTGATATGAACAGTTAACATTATATGGAAGTTACTGTGCAAAACATTTTGAGGCCACCTGACATCTTTACAATCATTTGATAATACTCTTAACCACCCACATTTTACAGATTTGGAAACTGAGGCACAAAGATAAAGGAATTGAGGCTCACAAATCTAGCAGAGAGCTGGGCCAATATTTGAATCCTTAACTCTATACTGCAACCTTTCTCTCGCCTATGTAAGCTCAATGAGACACAGATCCAAGAGACTCCCTGAGCTCTGCTCTAGTGCCCGGCACACAGTAGGCCCTCAGCAAAGATTGAACAAGTTGGCACTTTGCTAAATGTCTCTAAAGCACCATGGCTCCCATTCTAAGAAAGCATAAGCCGGGCACCTCCCATCTCCCAGCCACAACTAGAGGTGGAGAATCTATGGGCTAGCCCTGCTCTTTTCCTCTGTTTGCCTAGCATCTTTGAATGAATGCGAAGTGTCAATGAACCCCTGTTGAATGAATAACAAAATTAAAACCAAAAACCAAAGACAAACTCATAAAAACTGAAGTGATGAGGACAGGGGAAAGTAAGAGGAACCAGAGACTGTCAGGGAGCGTAGCCTGGCATTGATATTTTCATATTCCCTTAAAGGCAGGGTGAATAAAGAGAGATCGAGGGTTCCAGTTTCTGCTTCTTTTGGGCCAACGTCTCTCTCCCAATGCATGAAAAGTAGTTACCACGCATTCAGATTGCTAGATGGGGCTGGGAGACTTCTCAGGACTCAGCCCCCACCCCACCCTCTCACTTCTAGGGAGTAATAATGCTTTCTCTTTCCTCCCAACTTGACCTCCATGTGGGTCCGGCTCCCGATGCCCAGCCCTGTGCCTCGTCTTGGGCTGCATGATCTTCCCTGATGGCTGGGATGCTGAGACCATCCGGGACATGTGCGGGGCCAAGACGGGGAAGTACTCCCTGGGGGACTGTTCGGTGCGCTGGGCGTACATTCTGGCCATTATCGGCATCCTCAACGCGCTCATCCTGTCCTTCCTCGCCTTCGTGCTGGGCAACCGGCAGACGGACCTGCTGCAGGAGGAGCTCAAACAGGAGAACAAAGGCAAGTGTGTGGACCAGAGGGCAAGGCCTGCTGCGGGGCAGGGAAAGACTTCTGCAGATGAAATAAAAGGAGTGAAGCAAAAATTACACACAGGGAGCTGGAGCGATAACTTGGCCATTCAGAGCACTGGCTGCTCTTCTAGAGGACCTGGGCTGATTCTCAACATACACATGAGGTCACAGGACCATCTTTAAGTCTAGTTCTACGGGATTGAACGTCGTCTTCTGGTCTCCCCTAGCACTGTACACACAGTGCACATAAATACACTCAAGCACCCATACACTTAAAATTTTAAAAAACGATTTTAAAAAGTTGTACACAGAGGCCATTAAGATGATTCAACAGTGAAAAGCATGATACCAAGCTCCGTGATCGGTGATCAGAGTTTGATCCCCAAGACCCTCATGGTGGAAGGAGATCCTGGAAAACTATCCTCTGGCTTACACACGCATGCATGCACGCACGCCGGGGTGGGGGGACAGAGAGACAGAAAGACAGAGAGAGACAGAGAGGCTTGCATGCGCTCAGGCATGCACGCATGTGCACTGAGACCCTGAAAATAATTAGCGAACAGAGGCTGAGGTTCAAAGGTTGTGGGTTCTCACCATCCCATGCCCCACACTGTGAAGTGAGGGGATAGAGGTGACTGAGAAACGGCACTCGGAGAGAGAAGAGGCAAGTTCAGAAGTGACGGAGCAGTGTGTTTCTTAAGCTCCAAACCAAGCAGAACTAAGGGATGCATGGCTTTAAACAAAAATTTAAAACATGGAAATGGGACCTTATTCCATACCAGGCTGGCTTGAACTTGACAGCGCTCCTCCTGCCTCAGCCTCCTACGTGTTTAGATTACAGGATAGAGCCACCATTCCCAGCACATTTTGTCGTTCTTTAGACAACATCTCACATACTCTGAGCTGGTGCTCAACTCACCAATATAACCAAAGATAACCTTACATTTCCTGTATGCTCACACTTTCAAGTACTCAGGTTATCAACCTATACCAACACAACAGGTATATACATGTATATATATATATATATATATATATATATATATATATATAAAATTTGTTCTTATATGAAATATAATGCTCCTTTAAATATATAATATATTTACGTATATTAAATTTATTTAATATCTACTTAATAATATATTTAAATTTTAACCAATGTATTTAAAATATATTAAAAACAAAGAAACAATGCAGCTGGAGTGAAAGCTCAGTAGTGAAAAGCACTTGTGGTTCTTCTAGAGGACCTAGGTTTGGTACCCAGCATTCAGGTTGAGCATCTCACAACTGCCTGTTGACTCTAGACCCTCTTCTGGCTTCCACAGGCATCTGTGTGAACATGCTAATACAGAGATACACACATGAATAAAAATCAATAATAATATTTTTGAGAAAGAAATGATAAATACAGAAGCTAGGAGGGTGGCCCTCCGGGATGGGGTCTGCAGGGGCGGAATCTAAGGCACGAGACTGGGACTCGTAGCATATGCAAATATCAGCGGCTGCAGCTTTGAATTGTACCATTCACAAAATTATTACGCCCTGCTGTGTAGCTGGTGTATTCCATATCACGTATATCAAGTAACAGTAAAATACAACAAAGAGATAATTTAGGGCCAATGATTTAGATAATCAAGATGGATTACAGGAGAGAGCCACCATTCCCAACACATTTTGTTGGTTTTATTGTTGTTATAAAACCCTGATAACTGAGTTTGCGTTTGATGCCTAGACCCCTTTGTGGAAGGAGAGACCCAAACCCACGGCTGTACTCCGATCTCACACACCCTCACGCTCACACGCAAATATAAACAATACATTTCATTTAATTAAAAAAATTTTCAGTCATACATACCTGCATAATCCCTGTTTTCTCTCACTGGCTTAGGAGGATTATGAGTTCAAGGCCAGCCTGAGCCACATAACAAGATCCTGTCTCAAAACAATAAGAAACAATTTACACAGAAAGCCCGAATCTCAGTGGTAACTGCGTTTAGCAGATTGGCACCCACACGTGTCATCTCACAGGTCAAATGGCGGATGATTTCATTCTCCTGTTAGGGAAGGTCTGAGGTTTCCTGATGTCGCTACAGTGAACGTCTTTCTTCTACCTCCACACACACATTCACAAGTTTATTTTGTTGGGAGGCTTCAGAAATAAAATATAATGACAGTGCCACATAATCTCCAAAGAGCTGAGTCCAAGCAGAGTCTCCTGACCCTGATGCCGGCCTACCCTTAGTGCTGAGAGAGGCATCGTAGTGGATGTTTGTGCTGTATGGGCACAGCGTCTCAGAGCAGTGGTTTCCATGGTTCAATCTATGTTTTAGCTTGTCCATTCCTTATAGTCATTTCTTAGGGTCTCTGTTCACCACACAATGGGCTTTAGTAATAACATACGTAGCTGTGTATCTACTCGTCTGGCCAGAGACCTCAGTGTTGTCTTGAAGTCTTGGATGGTGAGCACAGATTAGAGTGGAAGAGAGTGAAGCCTAGAAATCTCATGACCTCGCGTTTCAGTTTCCCATAAAACCAGGGTGACGAGAACAGATGTCTCTCAGGGCTGTCACATTGAGGAGAAAGTTTGTGTATGCAAATCGGCCAGAAGGGGCTGGCCCTTGGGGGATGCTCGAAGCTGTCAGTTCTCACAGGCTTCTGCAGGCAGGCATTATCGCTTTACAGATGATAAAAGGGTGGGACAGGGGAAGGTGCTCAGATGGAGGGAGAGCTTGCTCCAAGTTCTCGAAGTAGTGAAGTTAGGGATTGAATGCAGGTTCGAGTCCAGAATCAGGGTTCTACTCCACGGTCACACTACCTATCTCACAGTCCATCGAGGCCAGAGGTTTTCTGCCCCCTTTTATTACAGTCCTGGGACATTCCTCTGCTAATCGGACCTTAAAAGCTCCTACAGATCCCTCCCACCCTGTAGGTTCTTTGGTCTAGATTTGAGGTCAGGACCTACCCCCTGGTGGCAACTTCCAGAAGTGCAAGGCTAAGCCTATGCAGGTTCTCTGATGCTACTCTGGCAATGGGTAGGTAAAACTCTCAGTGGATGGGCTCATTCAGTGTCTTTCTCCTGTTTCCAGGTGGTTTCCTCACAAGTTCATCTACTTTAAAGACATGGCTCTGCTGTGTAGACTAGGATACACTGGAACTCACTATGTAGCCCAGGCTGTCTCCAAACCTGTGACAAGCTTTCTGCCTCACGCAGCCTCTTGAATGTTAAGATTAAGATGGGAGCCAATTTTCCCTGCTCACTGTTAAAATGATACGGGAGGCCAATCATGGCGGTCCATACCCATAAGCTTGGTACTCTGAAGGCAAAGGCAGGAGAATCAGGAGATCAGGGCTGGCCTCCGCTATCTTGTAAGTTCAAAGCCAGTCTAGGTTACAAGAGACTTAAAAACAACCCCTCTGTGCCCTGCCCCCCCCAAACCTACCCACACTAGTCTGGGACTCCAGCCATCTGCAGTCTTAACTGCTGTATGACGGTGGACAAGCCAAAGTACAAGCTAAACTAAGCCACTAGCATTTGCTGTGTGCCAAGTACTTATATGGCATCTCCTTTGACCCTTCAGAACAAACAGCCCTGTGAAGTGGGAGATCGTCTTTAATTTACATGTGACAGCTCACAGGTTACATGGTGTGCTCAAGGCTGACCTGCCAGCTAACGACTTGGTTGTAGTCACTTCCTGTTCATTTCTGTTTTGGGGAGTGGCTGAGGGGGCAGCTGTGACCTCAGAGGCTCTAATGTGTTTCTCTCTCTCTCTCTCTCTCTCTCTCTCTCTCTCTCTCTCTCTCTCTCTCTCTCTCTCTCTCCCCTTCCTTCCCTCCCTTCCTCCCACAGATTTTGTGGGCACTACAGTAAGTTCCGTGCTGCGGCCAGGAGGTGATGTCTCCGGTTGGGGAGTCCTACCATGCCCTGTTGCTCACACACAGGGACCCTGAAAGCCCGGGTTGTAGTTCCGGAGTTGGCCTGACCTCAGCATATCCTGTCTGCTGCCCTCTCATTCCTGCGTTCACGCTCCAGACCCACATCTCGAACCAACTGCACACGGACCTCCGGGCTCTGAAGAGAGGCAGGGGCTGGGTGGCAGCCTAGCAGAAGGCAGAGGCCCTTGAAATCCGGAGAGAGCCCGATTCTGGCCCTGCCTCCGTTGGACCTAGTGGAGCCTGGGTCGCCCTATCTGGTCCCGCGGTTTCCTTCCCTCCTGTGTAGACTAGCTGGAGGTCCCCGAGGAGACCCAGGGAAAGGAGGCTCTGCAGTGCAAGCTCCTTGGACCCCTTCAATCTGGAGGACTGGCTGCCGCGTCCTTGCCTGTCAGTCCTCATCTCCTAAAGAGACTTACTCAAGACACTGCCCCAGGAGGGCCAGACTCTTTCCTACTTTATTTTTATTTGCTGATGATGGTCCCACCACATCTGCCACAAAGCTCCAGGTGCCACCAGGCCCCAATGGGGCCTCCTCTGCCTCCCTCCTTCAAGTCTGCACCCAGGTCTCAAAGGAATCTGAGCCGTGCTGAGGGAGAAAAGATAGGGTCTTCCTTCCCGCTGGTAGTCCCTCATCACCTCAGAGTCTGAGGGGGAGACACGGGCTCTGAAGGCTGTGGGAGGAGGCAGCGGCTGGAGTTTGCCAACGTCCCAGCCTGGGCTTGGCCCGGCCTCTTCCCTACAGGGCTATCTCCTCAAGCCTGGCCTGTTTTGTACAGCATAGACTTCTCAGGCCCGTTGTCAGGGTTGGTGGCTGTGGAGAGGGGGCACAGAGGTGGGGACTTAGGGGATAGCCCTCTCCTTCTCATGCTTCCTACACCCTGGACATCTGCCAAGGGCAGAGACTGTCTTGCGTCTTTGATACTTTTCTGCCTAACTTGAACTTGCAGATCACCTCTGAACAGGGTACCCTTGTCCCCACCCCAGGCCCTGTTACCCCGTCCCTGCCTCTTTCTCCTCTTTGCCCACTTCTCGCCTTGCGATAAGCCCAGGGTCTGCAACCTCATGGGCAGTGCTTGGAGCTGAGGTAGGTGTGTGTGAGCGTGTGTGTGTGTGTGTGTGTGTGTGTGTGTGTGTGTGTGTGTGTGTCTGTGCGCGCGCGCGCGTGACTGTGTGCATGACTGTGTGCGTGTGCTTGTTTGTGTGTGTGTGTGTGTGTGTGTGTGTGTGTGTGTGTGTGTGTGTATGTGTTAGGGAAGGGCAGATGAGAAGATAGATCTCTCTTCCTCTCCTGCTGTGGGGGGCTACTCCCTCCCCCTTAGCAGAGAGAAAATGAGGGAGATTCCAGGTGGTTTTTTTTGTTGTTATTGTTGTTTTTTTTTTTTATTTTGTTGTTGTAGTTTTTGACCATCCTTGGTTACCTTATGGATCTGGTGGCAGAGCCATCTAATCATAGACAAGCCTTCAGTCCCCAGTGGAGGACCAGCAGACTAGCTTCATCGAACACAACGTCTCCTAGGACACGGCCTGCTGCCTGGTCCTTGTGTCGAGGAATGTGTGCCTCATATAGGCTGTACAGGAGGCTTCTCACTTCCGTGTGTTACGTGGGCCTCAGCCAGAGTGGAAGAGTGGCTAGTCCATGAGCTTGCTGTCCTTGTGTTCATTTTCATAGAACTTGGAGCTGAGTTAGGATTCCTGAGCAAGACCCACGGCCTAAGGTTGCCCCAGCAGGGCCCTAACTGGAATCTGATGTTGGTTCCTGGCAGAATTCCTGACATTTGGAACTTTCCAGATCCTATTTCCACATTTTCTCCTCTCCCCTCCCAAGCCTTGGCCACTGCCCTTGTATTCCCTAACCCTTGTCCCAACCTGGTCACTTCCTGGAGCCACAGTACTGGAGTCGTCTTCAGCAGGCAGCCAGGAGACTGGGAATGGGCAGGAGGGTAGGGGAAATTTGTCTGAAGAAGAAGGGAGTCAGTTCCTCAGCTTCAAACTGGAGGAGAGGGTTCAGGTAGTGACAAAAGGAGCAGGAGTGGGTGAGTGACTGGGAACTGGGCAGGGGCAAAGCCGGAGAAGGAAAGATGAGACAGGAGACATGGAAAGGGAGGGATGGTGGGAGAGAGAGAGAGAGAGAGAGAGAGAGAGAGAGAGGGAGCGCAGTGATGGAGAAGGAGAAATGAAGAACTGGAATGGGGTTTTCATGCATGGGCAGCCTGGGAAGTGGGAAATGGAGGTGTAATTCACACTAAGCAAGAACAAAACAAAGAGAATAAGGAAGGTAGTGGGGGGTGTGAAGAAATGCTGGGGTTTGGGGAGGGCAGCCCCATGTGTGTGCTTAGAGTCTGTTTTCCTAAGGGCAGCTGCTGCCTAAGGGGTCCCTTGTGCTTTGCCAGACGGGCTAGAATTGACCCCTCGGAGGCAGAGTGGCTGTAAGTCTGTGGCAGCTCTGATCCTTTGGAGAGGACTGTGTGTGTATAAGGGACCAGGCAGGCCAGGCTGTGTTAGAAGGGGGCTAATCAAGATGAGGAGGCAGAGAGACATGAGTTCCTTTTGGGGAGTAGTCACCCAGTGTTCTTGCCACCCTCCAGCCAACCAGTTGCTGCCCAGCGGTTCAGTGTGGAGTTTCAGGCTGGTGGGCTGAAGTCTGCAGTCTGCAGGAGCCCTAGGGTAGTGGGGGTGGGGGGTGGGGGGTGGAGAGGAGAGGTAGGGATGGGGACCAAAGTGTGCCTGGAAAACTTAGAAGTGTTAGGGATAGAGAAAATGAATGCTTCAGCCAAGAACTCAGGTGACGTTCCAACTGACCTCCTGGCAGATGACATGGTACAGTGAGGGCCAGTGAGCTGGCATTAGTCTTTGGGAAAGGATAGGTTGTGGAGATGAACATCTCCATTTCAGATCATCAACTAAGAGCTTCCTGAATGGGTGTCTGAAAATCCTCAGCCATTTGTGACTGGATGGGGAGGCTGCTGTCTGCTGTTACCGGATTTCTTTGCTCCTGGTAGAATGGAGGAAGCAGTTATAACTTCTGTGGGGTCCGGCCTCTGCTCCAGAGCACTGTTTAGACTGGTCCTTGGGGCTGTGGGAAGTAGAACGCTGCCCCCCAAGGACCAGAGCTATGGAGGAAAGCCGCCCCGAAAGCAGGAGGATGTGGGGGAAGATTACATTCTTCTGGGGCCTGCAAGAGCCAAGATGGTGGCTTGCAGATGGGGCTGTAGGATAAGGACAGGAAGCTTCTACAAGTTGAGTCCCTCTTGAGCACAGAGGGGCTAGTCCTCCTCCAGCCTCTGGTATGAACCGAAAAGGGAAACCCCCTTCCTGGAAGGGGTGGGCTCCTGGCACAAGGGGCTTCTGGGTCCTTGTCTGGCTCAGAACTTTCGGGTGGAGCAAGAGTCTTCCCGAGAGGTGAACCGGAGCCTGCAGCCCTCCCAGGACTCTGACTGGTCGTCCTCCAAGGACCTGTGCTGTGTGTTAGGGTAGTTCGGTGTTGTCTGCACCCCACTAGTTCTGTCTGAACGCGTCCTTGATGTTCACTGTCCAATTCGGTAACATTTCTTTTGGTCCCACCCCCTTCTGCTGCTGCTGGATTTGAGCTTCAGTGCAGGTGGAATGATGTTCAAATAAAGACACAATTTATATCACCCGTGCTGGCTGCTGCTCCTGAATCATGACCCAGGGCCTCATGGGTGGGATACAGTCTAACCCTTCATGTGAATGGTTGTATATTCATGGAGTGCTAATGTTCAGTGTGACTTAATGACAGTTTCTGTTACCATGGCATTAAGAAAATAAAACAAAACAAACAACAACAACAGCAACAGCAACAAACCTTTGGGCCTGGTGATACATAGAGCTCAGAAGACTGAAGCAGGAGGATTGTAAATTCGTGGCCATACTAGACTACATGAAGAGATCTAGTCTCAAGAAAGAAAAAGTGTCTGGGTATTTCCAAAGCATGACTGTGGCCCATGTTTCGAGCAGGAGCCTGAGTCCTGTCTGCATGTTCACTTTCAGCACCATCTTTCCTCAAGCATCTCTCACAGCCATGGTATTGGGACTGGAGGGATGGCTCAGCAGCGACAGACAAGGGCTTCTCTTCTCAAGGACCTGGGTTCAATTCCCAGCATCTAGGAGCATCTGCAACTCTAGCTCTAGGAGATCTGATAGCCTCCCTCTTCCAGTCTCCATGGGCACCAGGCATGTATGTAATATCAGCACATACATACATGCAGACAAAATGCCTTTGCACATTAAAAAAAAAAAAAAAGGCCAGACATGGTAGCACAGGCCTTTAATCCCAATACTTAGGAGGGAGGAGCGTGGTCTGTGAGTTTGGCAATAACCTGGCCTATGTTTCCAGTTCCAGACCAGCCAGGGCTATATAGCGAGATTATGGTGTGAGAGGGAGAGAAAGAGGAGGAGAGGGAGAGGGGGAGACCCAATAAATTAATAAATTAATTAATTAAAAGTATCTCATAGCCTGAGGTGGCTGCTGGTGCTCCAGTCCCTTGGTCTATGAGCCATTTGAAGCCGCCTGGAAATGCCACAGAACTGAGTCACCTGGCACATGTGATTGAAAGAGGCTGGAAACATGAACTGTTGCCAACGCAAGTGAAATCAGGGTTCTGTGACACGGCAAAAGGAGACACCAGCAGTCTGTGAACACTCTTGGTGACACAGTCTTGATTCTGCATACAGGACACTGACCATGGTCACAGTGCTCCACTCTTTAGTGAGGACTTGGGGCAGCCAGAATACTTCTTTCTAGAATAATACTTACACAAAGGGAAGAAAATCTAAGTCCACACTGAAGAGATGAGAATACCAACATTTACCACATTAAGTGGATGGTAAGGTGATTGGGGAACATGGGCAAGAGGCACAGTGACCAAATATTGCACACAAAGACTTGTCCTAAAAGTGCATCTGGATGTAGAGATGAACTGTCAAAATATGCAGGCTCTGATAAATGCTGACTTTTTGTCGGTGCTCTTAGGGGAGGTACCTAACATGGCTTCTGGTGGAATGTGTGCATCAGGATGGACGCTTACTGTGTGGAAACTCGAGTCAGGCAGGCCACAATGGAAAAGAAACCACTTGAGTGACAGGTAAGTGCATTATATCCCTGGGAGACTGAAAGCAGTGTGGGGAAGGTGAAGCACAAAATGTGATGTGTGGAAGGGTCAGAGATGAAGCTGGGGGTCAACAAAGGTCTGAAAAAGCTCAGAGTTAAGAGTAATGGAAGATTGCTTAATTATCTGGGGGAAGGTAGACCAGGGTCTACCCTGGCTGGCCTGAAACTTACTGTTTGGACCAGGCTAACTGGGAACCCAGAGGTCTGTTTGCCTCTGTCTCCCAAGTATAGAAATTAAAGGTGTACACCACCACCCCTGACAGGAATTGTTTGTCTTTTTGAGACACGGTCCTGGTGTGTAGTTCTGGCTTGACTGAACTCAGAGCAATCTTCTGACCTGAGTTGGTGAGTGCTGGAGTACAGTCGAATGCCACTGTGTCCGTTACATTTCTCTCACTGTCATACCAATGTGACCAAGGTAACTTGTAGAAGGAAGAGTTTATTTGAGGCCTCTGGCTCCAGAAGGTTGGAATACATGACGTCAGAGCAGAGCAGGTGGAGGAACCTGGGGCAGTTTCTAAGAGCTTAGAGCTTAGACTGCAAGCTGGACACAACACACTAGGAGTGACAGGACTTTTTGGAAATCTTTAAACCCCACCTCCAGTGACATACTCTGTCATCGAGGCCACAGCTCCTCCAAACAGGGACCAAGTATTCAAATACTGATGACTTAGAGGAGCCAGCTTTACCCAAACCACCACCGCTGCCTGCCATGACCAGAAGCATCTTAAACAGGGCTCACATTGTCAGGAAGGTTACTTTGGTGTGGTGATAATGAATGGGGCCAAAGGCAGTATTTTGGGAGGCTGGAGAGTTGGCTCAGTGGTTAAGAGCACTGGCTGATTCTCCAGAGGACCCAGGTTCAATTCTCAGTACCCACATGGCGACTCACAACTGTCTATAATTCCAGATCCAGGGCATCTGACAGACATACATGCAGGCAAAACACAAATGCACGTAAAAATAAATACAAATTTGAAAAAATAAAAATAATTTAAAAAAAGAGGACAGTTTTTGGATTGAGAGATGGCTCTGTAGGTAAAAGTGTCTACTGTTAAGCCCAATGACCTGAGTTGGATCCCTAGGACTCATATAGCACAAGGAGAGAACCAACTCCCAAAGGTTGTCATGTGATCTTCACCTGTGTACCGACCGTGGCTATGCCCTCCCCTAGATATAGATAGATAGATGTAAAAAAAATTATAAAATATGGAATGCTTCACAAATCTGTGTGTCATACTTGCACAGACATCATGCTGCTCTCTACATTGCTTCAAGTTTAGTAGATGTGCAGTCAAAGTTTGGATGACACAATTTAAAGAGGATAAGAGAGAGCTAGGCACCTGGGGTTAAGTGAGGTCAAGGCAGTAGATCTGGGAGAGGGAGGGAGTTCATGCTCTGGAGTGGAGCTGAGGACACTTGGCAACTTGTTTTGAGATAAAAGATAACAGTGTCAGTGACATTGAGAAAGACAAGGAGTTTGAAAAAAAATTTTTTTGAGGGACTAGAAAGATTTGCTAAGATGTCAGGAGACTTGTCTGACTAGTTGGTATGTGGGAGGCTCCCTTGACAGATTCAGGCCATGGGCAGCAGCACACAGGTCATAGTGGCAACCAGAGGTGTAGATGGGTCTACCCAAGGTGACTGCACAATGTAGAGAGAGCTGTCAGGGGAGGACAGAAGCTGCCTGGTGCAAAGACTGGTCAGAGGAAGAGATGCTCACAGAGAGAACAGAAGCATGCTAATTCATGAAGAACCCCAAGTGTACTGCTGTGGAAACCAGAGATGAGCAGAGAGGTCCAGCATTAAGGGGCTGGTGATGAGACCACCAGTGAGTTGGTAGAAGCGTTGGGGACAGTCAACGAGAGATTTTTTTCAGGGCAAGAGCAGTTGGGCCTGGCAGAGGAAGAACTGAGTGCTTCATGTTCTGCTACATAGACCCATGACCCAGTCAGGGATGAGGACCAGCTTTTTACCAGGAGGATGCAACAGGGTCTCTAAATCTGTGGGTGTTTTCAAAGCTCACAGGTGTGAGGAGGACTGTGAAAGGGGCCAGCTCTGTAGGAGTGGAAACCAGCCCAGAGTGCAGAGGTGGGGGCTGAAAAGAGGTCCTTTTGGGTTAGAGTTGGATCCCTGGCCTGATGAAGTCTATTTTCTTAGTGAAGCAAGAGGCTGGGATAGCAGTGGAGGTTAGAAATGGATGCTCAAGTAGCTAAGTCTGAGACAAGGTCTGGCAGGTGGCCATGGATCTGCCATAGTCCCAACTAACAGGTAGGAAGGCCAAGAAGGGAGCAGGTCTGCCCTGAGATCCAGAGTGGGTGTTAGACAAAGAGGGCCTGGAAAGAGGCTCATGGGAGGGGAAAATGGAGGAACGAAGACTCTCTCTCTCTCTCTCTCTCTCTCTCTCTCTCTCTCTCTCTCTCCCCTTCTCCCCCCCCCCGTGTGTGTGTGTGTGTGTGTGTGTGTGTGTGTGTGTGTGTGTGTGTGTGTGTGTGTGTTGTAAACTTTTTCAGGACAGGATTTCTGTCCTGTAACAGCCTTGGCAGTCCTGAACTTGCTCTGTAGACCAGGCTAGCCTAGAACTAACAGAGATCTGCCGAAAGGTGTGCACTATCACCACCCGGGGACTGAGGTTTCTGTGAAACAGAAGGAAGGACAAGAAGATTGTGAGGACAGACCCTAGATGGTCATCAAATATTCCCAGGAAAACTTTGAGAGGAACCTGTAAACAGTTTCCCCCAGTTGGCCTGGAGGGCAAGGCACTACAAAGCAGTCTAAGGATGTGAAGGCTTGCTAGAGAATGAAAAAAATAAGGTGATGAAAGGGTCTAGAGCAGGGATTCTCAACCTGTGGGTCAAGGACCCCTTTGAGTTAAAGGACTTTTTCACAGGGGTCACATAAGACCTTTGGAAAGCACAAATATTTACATTATGATTCATAACAGTAGCAAAATTACAATTATGAAGTAGCAATAAAAATAATTTATCACGGGGGGGTCACTACAAATGAAATATTGCATTAAAGGGTCGCACAGCACTAGGAAGGTTGAGAATCACTACGCTAAAGGAAGTAGTAAAAGACCCAGAGCCTCGGGAGGGAGGGTATTTTAATCTTGTGGACAAGATGCAACTGTCTGGGAAATTTAATGAGAACCTCGACACAACCAGATGAGAGGGATTAAGTAGTTATTTAAATGGCCTATAAGGATGAGGTGGTGTGTGTCTTGCAATCCTATCTCTTCCCACAAGGGAGGTAGAGGCAGGAGAATCATGAGTTCAAGGTCATCCTTGGCTAGGAGGAAGGATGAAGGAAGTAAGCCTCACCTACATGAGACCTACCTCTCCCTTCACACACACACACACACACACACACACACACACACACACACACACACACATACCACCCACACCACACACACACACCACACACACCACCCACACACACACACCACCCACACCACACACAGACACACCACACACACACACACACCACCCACATCACACACCACACACACACACACACACACCACCCACACCACACACACCACACACACCACACACACACACACACACGAGTGTGCGCACACACGCATGCACGCACAGTCTTCAGTGGAAGTGAGATCCTAATAAAGCCAATGGGTGAGATGAAGGGGGTAAGGTTTATCTATAAAGGAGAAGGGTGTTCTGAAAACATAGCAGAAAGGCCGTGAGAGAGTGACACGGGAGAAGTGGCTGCAGGGCAAGAATGGCGTGGGGAGCCAAGATAAAAAGCACACATTCACTGTGGGAGGTCAGTCCTGTGGTGAGACACATGAACGAGGGTAGGTTGATGTTGGCTGCTGCAGCCTTAATGGACAGATTCTGACTGCAGGATTTACTGTGTGGACTGGAATGTCTTCAAATTCATTCACTCACTCAACAAAGCACTTAATGAACATCCACCCTGGTCAGGCGTCTAGGCTATACATAACACTTGTGTGTTCATCAATCACCTCACACCAATTCCTAGTGCCTGTCACTAATTAAGCATTACAGAGATACAGCATAAAACAGACGTACAAGTTAATGAGTTATAATATAACCTTCAAAACACCATCAAAGAGAATCCTGTTAGACACCCCAGAAAAGGTTGGGTACAGATAGCCACCAACTTCTTTGTGCTGTTCAAGAACGAACGGCCTCAGCATTTTCTTCAGAGTGACTGTGGCTTGACTTGTACGGTAATCGCTTCCCCAGTATTTATGTTTCCTGTTTATGCTTCAACCAAAACTCTGAAAAATACAGCTTGTCCCTTTTAGAAATGAACTATCTTCCTCTACTTATGAGACCAAGTATCCAAAGTGGTCTTTGGCTGGCTTCCCTCTTGCTGGGTAATTCCTCTTACGTTTCAAAAAATATTGATAACGTGTGTTAATACCTTTGTGAGTTTCTGTGCACAAAGTGTATGTAAGAGCACCAAGATGCTGGAAGAGGGTGTCAGATGCCCTGGGGCTGGAGTGACAGGCATTGAGACACCATGTGGGTGCTGGAACTGATTCCAGGTCCTTTGGAAGAGCAGTAAGTGCTCTGAATTGTTGGGCCATTTCTCCAGGCCTGATTTTTACTTTTGTCTGTCTGCTTGGTTGGTTGGTTGGTTGGTTGGTTGCTTTTTTGAAAAAGCCAGGTATGGCTATGGTGTTCTGGTTGGCCGAGAGCTCTCTGTGCAGATTAGGTAGGTGTATTATTGGCAGTGATTTTACTGCCTTTGCTTGCCAACTGCTAAGATGATGGTGTTCAGTAGTATGTGAAGATTCTCTTGCTGAGTAGTTCGTTGCGTTTTGCCTTTTTGAAATTTCAGGCACATTGGTACCTGAACATCGATGCTTAGTCAAACTCAAACGTGTCATGTGTTTTACATTTTTTATTCTGTGTGTTTAGGTGTTTGGCTGCATGTATGTTTGTGCACCACGTGTATGTCTGGTGTCCACATACGCCAGAACTTCAGATCCCCTGGAACTGGAGTTTACAGATGGTTGTGAGCCACAATGTGGTGCTGGGAATCAAACCCGGGTCCTCTGGGATAGTAGCCAGTGCTCTCAACCATTGAGCCATCCCTCTAACTGCTGATATCCACATTTTAATGACTTCTCGATAGATTTTTCTTTTGAATCAAAAGATTATATAAATTCTGTTGTCAACATCTGCTGATACTTATTGTTAAGATCTTAAGTTCATCATGGGAATATTTCCATGAAGGAGAGCTTATACATTCTTGTAACTGCTGACATCTTCTGTACCAGTTTCAAAAACCTAAGGCTAGAAGATGATTAGAGATGGCTCAGTGGTTAGAAGATGACTAGAGGGATTGCTCAGTAGTTAGAAGATGACTAGAGGGACTGCTCAGTGGTTAGAAGATGACTAGAGGATCGCTCAGTGGTTAGAGGATGACTAGAGGGATGGCTCAGTGGTTAGAAGATGACTAGAGGGATTGCTCAGTGGTTAGAGGATGACTAGAGGGATGGCTCAGTGGTTAGAGGATGACTAGAGGGATGGCTCAGTGGTTAGAGGATGACTAGAGGGATGGCTCAGTGGTTAGAGGATGACTAGAGGGATGGCTCAGTGGTTAGAGGATGACTAGAGGGATTGCTCAGTGGTTAGAAGAGGACTAGAGGGATTGCTCA
The DNA here is from genome assembly GCF_021556685.1 of Rattus norvegicus. Lineage (NCBI taxonomy): Eukaryota > Metazoa > Chordata > Mammalia > Rodentia > Muridae > Rattus > Rattus norvegicus. The sequence goes on along the minus strand of NC_141537.1, from coordinate 147,474,228 downwards.
GTGGTTAGAAGAGGACTAGAGGGATTGCTCAGTGGTTAGAGGATGACTAGAGGGATTGCTCATTGGTTAGAAGATGACTAGAGGGATTGCTCATTGGTTAGAAGATGACTAGAGGGATTGCTCATTGGTTAGAGGATGACTAGAGGGATGGCTCAGTGGTTAGAGGATGACTAGAGGGATGGCTCAGTGGTTAGAGGATGACTAGAGGGATTGCTCAGTGGTTAGAGGATGACTAGAGGGATTGCTCAGTGGTTTAGAGTCCTCACTCACTACTCTACTGAAGGACTTGAGTTCAGTTCCTAGCTCCCACATGCCACCTCACAACTGTGGTTCTCAACCTTCCTAATGCTGAGACCCTTTAATACAGTTTTTTATGTTGTTATAACACCTAATCCTAAAATTATTTCATTGCTACTTCATAACTATAATTTTGCTACTGTTACGAATCATAATGTAAATATCTGATATGCAGGATATTGAATATATAATCTGCCAAAAGGCTCATGATCCACAGGTTGAGAACCTCTGGTCTACAGTCTAGGCTGGTCTCAAATTCAGTGATCCTCTTGTCTCAAGTGCTGGTGTAAGGAAGGCAGTCTGCCTCAGGATGTCCTGATATTGGTTTTCTGGGATTAAATCTACTAAGTATCTGTTCTAGTTTGCTTTCTGTTGCTGTGATGAAACACCATGACCAAAGCAATGCAGGGGGAAAGGGTTTATTTCAGCTTTTACTTTACAATTCATCACCTGGAGAAGCCAGGCAGGAACAGTAGCAGAGACCACACAGGAGTGCCACTGACTGGCTTAGCTAGTTTCTGACATAGCTTAGGCCAAGGGACCTAGGTATGATATAGCTCTCAGTAGGTGGGCCCTCCCACATCAATCAGTGTCTTAGGGTTTTATTGCTGTGAAGAGACACCTCTTATAAAGGAAAACATTTTAATTGAGGCTGGCTTATAGTTCCAGAGGTTTAGTTCTTTATTATCATGGAGGGAAATGTTGCAGCATGCAGGCAGACATGGTGCTAGAGAAGGTATATAGTTCTACATCTTGATCTGAAGGCAGGAGGGTGACTGAAACATTGGGTGTAGTTTGAGCATAGGAGACCTCAAAGTCCGTCCCCACAGTGACACACTTCCTCCAACAATGCCACATCTACTCTAAGAAGATCTTACCTCCTAATAGTGCCATTTCCTACAGGCCAAGCATTCAAGCACATGAATCTATGGGGCGGGGCATTCCTATTCAAACGACCACATTCCATTTCTTGGCCCACATAGGCTTGAAGCCATAACACAATGAAAAATTCATTTAGTCCAACGTCAAAAGTTCCATAGACTCAACAATTTTTAAAGTCCAAAGTTCAAAGTCTATTTTAAGATTCATGCAATCTATTATCTGTAACCCCCTATTAAACAAGAATAAGGAAATACTGGATCAAAGCAAGACTGAAAACTAGTTGGACAACTCCAAACTCTTCATCCACATCTGATGTCAAAATGTTCCTCAGCTCTCCAACTCCTTTCAGCTTTGTTGACTGAAACACACTTCATCTCGGGCTGGTTCCACTCCAGAGTTTTCCTCAGCAGGTATGCCATGGCTCTGGCATTTCTAACATCTTAGGGTCTCTGAGGCAGCCCAGGTTTAACTTTCACTTCATGCCATGGCCTCCCTAGGCTTCCATGCAGGGGCACCCCTGCCATACAACTGGCTTCAGTAACTTTCCTGTTTTGCTGCTGGCTGAGGCTGGAGCATGGCCCCCTTGTTCAATTCCATCTTCACCAGATTTCTGGTTTCCTTCACTGCCTAAGGTTGGGTATTCTGGAACTTCCTCTGTAGACCAGGCTGACCTTGAACTCAACAGATCTGCACTCTGTCTCCTGAGTGCTGGGATTAAAAGTGTGCAGTATCACACCTGCACCTAACCTTTCTTCAATCCTTTGACACAGATTGGAAGTTTAGCTGGGTGGGGCTTGTCCTGGTCACCACTCCCTTTATTCAACATCTAGCTTTTCTTTAATCTACTTATCTCTTTGAACACAGGATTTAGCCACATTCTTCCTGATGCCTTTTTCATTATAGTCTTTATAAACACGACTGCTTATAACCACAGGCTGTTTTGAAATCTCTACTGCCAAGGTAAAGCAGCTACATTTTTCAACAAAATATCACTGGGGCTGGAGAGATGGCTCAGCGGTTAAGAGCGCCCGACTGCTCTTCCAGAGGTCATGAGTTCAATTCCCAGCAACCACATGGTGGCTCACAACCATCTGTAAAGAGATCTGATGCCCTCTTCTGGTGTATCTGAAGACAGCTACAGTGTACTTATATATAATAAATAAATAAATCTTTAAAAAAAAATATCACAAGAATGGTCTCTAGCCAACATACTAAAATTCTTGTCCTCTGAAACTTGACTCAAGCCACACAGTTCAAATCACCCTCAGCATCATTGTTTTCTATGTTCCTACTAGGATGGCTGGCTGAGCCTCACTTAAAACATTCAACTGCTTTTCTTCTCTCTTTCTTTTCTTCCTTCCTTCCTTAAAAAGATTTATTTTGTGTATGTGAGAACACTGTTGCTGTCTTCAAACACACCAGAACAGGGCATCAGATCCCATTACAGATGAGGTTGTGAGCCACCATGTGGTTGCTGGGAACTGAACTCAGGACCTGTAAAAGAGCAGTCAATGCTCTTGACCACTGAACCACCTCTCCAACTCAACTGCTTTTTCTTAATTTCTTTCTTTCTTTTTTCTTTTTTTAAGATTTATTTATTTATTATATATACACTATTCTGCTGGAATACAAGCCCATAGGCCAGAAGAGGGCACCAAGATCACATTACAGGTGGTTGTGAGCTACCATGTGGTTGCTGGGAATTGAACTCAGGACCTTTTGAACAATAAGTGCTCTCAACCACTGAGCTATCTCTCCAGCCCTCAATTGCTTTTCTAATCCACAGTCCTGAAGTCTACATCCCTCAAAACGGAGGCATGGTCAAGCCTACCCTGGTATCAAATTGTCTTGTTTTGGGTTTTATTGCCACACCATGGCATGGCAACTCTATAAAGGAAGTATTTTAATTGAGGCTGGCTTATACTTTCAGAGGATTAGTCCATAATTATCAAGGCGGGAAACATGATATCATGCAGGCAGATATAGTGTTAGAGGAGTTGAGAGTTCTACATCCTGATCCAAAGGCAGGAGAAAAATACAGTGTGCCACACTGGGTGTAGCTTGAGCATAGGAGACTAACAAAGCCCACCCCACAGCAACATACTTCTTTCAACAAGGCCACACCTACTCCAACAAGGCCATACCTCATAATAGCGCCACTCCCTAGGGGCCAAGCATTCAAACAGCTGAGTCATAGACAAGGAGGCCATACCCATTCAAACCACCACTATCAGCCATCAAGGAAATGTCCAATAGACCATGCCCACAGGTCAGTCTGATAGTGGCAACTCCTCAGCTAAGGCTCCCTCTTCTCAGGTGACTCTAGTGTGTTAAAGTTGACAAAAATTAATCACGTATGTATTTTTTCCTAATTTGTAGCTTCAATTATCTTAGGACAGTTTTCTTCAATGGCAGCTTTTGTTGTTCTAGCGTCTCTTTGGTGCTTCTGTTCAAATGCCCAGGACACATACAATGGTATCTGTGCTAGCTATCGTTAGTACTGTCATTTAAACAAGCTTTATTTAAAGCAGTTTTAAATTCGTGGCGAAGACGATGGGAAATGGTCCTCATATTCCTAACCCAATGCAGAGCCATCCCCATCAGAGAGCTTCCTGAACAGATGTGGTGGTTGGAATATGCTTGGCTCAGGGAGTGGCCCTATTAGGAAGTGTGGCAATGTTGGAAGAAGTGTGTCACTGTTGGGGTGGGCTTTGGAGTTCTCATCCTATACTCAGGCTCTACCCATTTTGGAAGAAAGCTTGCTCCTAGCTGCCTGAGGATGCCAGTCTTTCCTGGCTGTCTTCGGATCAAAACGCAGAGCTCTCAGCTCCTTTTCCAGCACTATGTCTGCCTGTAGGCTGCCAGACTTCCTGCCATGATGATAATGGACTAAACCTCTGAATTGTAAGCCAGCCCTGATTAAATGTTTGTCTTTATAAGAGTTATTTTGGCCATGGTGTCACTTCACAGCTGGAAACCCTAACTAAGATAACAGGACTACTCAGCTCACGTGCTATGACTGATAAGCCTACACTAACCTTTTATTATTACATGAAGTCAACAGTTCACGTTAGGACTTCATGTCTTACATCCCATGAATATTGAGAAAGGTATGACACATATCCACTTGTGCATCAAACAAACAGTTTCACTTCCCCCAAACTACTCTCATCTCTCCCTGTCTCTCAACACCTCATCTTTTCACTGCCAATGCACCTTTCCCAGAATATCATAGATGGAACCGGACACTGTAGCTTTTCAGATTAGCTTCTTTCACACAGTAAAATCCCAGCCCTTGGGAGCAGAAGCAGGTGGATCTCTGAGTTCAAGGCCAGCCTGGTCTACAGAATGAGTTCCAGGATATCCAGGGCTTTATAGAGAAACCAGTCTTGAAAAACAAACACATTTAAGGATCTTCTCTGCATATGACTTCTAACAGATCATGTCTTCTTCCTGGAACTTGAGGTATGATTAAGAAACTACATATTCTAAATATGTTTTACATACATATACAGTCTGAGAGTTAACACATTCATCACATTTCTTATTTTATTTTTGTGGTGAGAACATTCTAAGTCCCCTCCCTAAAACAAATTCCAAGCCTCCATTTGTATACTGGGTCTGGATAACCTACTTATATTGTCTGTTGACCTCTGGCAACCACCCTTCTGCTTCTGACTTTGACTTTTAGACTCCACATGTAAGTGAACTCATGCAATGTTTGTCTGTGGCTGGCTTTTTTCACTTAACACGCTGTTCTAATAGGTAGGATTTCCGATTTGAAAGACTGAACATTGCTATGATCCCTTTCTCTTTTGTATAGACCTTCACCTAGCCAACTTTATTATGTTCTTTCTGATGCAAATGGAAATTTTATTTCTTCTGTGGGTTAAGTTACTGTGTAGAAATGTAACTTATGGGCTGGAAAGATGGCTCAGTGGTTAAGAGCACTGACTGTTCTTCCAGAGGTTCTGAGTTCAAATCCCAACAATCAAATGGTAGCTCACAACCATCTATAATGGAATCTGATGCCCTCTTCTGGTATGCCTGAAGACAGCAACAGTGTACTCATATAAATAAAATAATCTTTTTTTTTTTCTTTCTTTTTTTCTTTTATTTTTTTCGGAGCTGGGGACCGAACCCAGGGCCTTGTGCCCTACCACTGAGCTAAATCCCCAACCCCTAAATAAAATAATCGTAAAAGAAAACGTAACTTATTTTTGTAAGTTGGTTTGTTTTTGTTTAGACAGGGTCTCATGTAGCCCAGGCTTGCCTCAAACTTGCTTTGTAGCTCAGGATCACTGTGAACTGCTTCCCTCTCCCAATTTTTGGATCACAGGCTCATATAACTTTGATTTTGTATCTTTTTTTTTTTTTTTTTTTTTTTTTGGGAGCTGGGGATCGAACCCAGGGCCTCGCGCTTCCTAGGCAAGCGCTCTACCACTGAGCTAAATCCCCAACCCCTTGATTTTGTATCTTATTACTTCATTGTATTTGTAAATCTTGACACCAGGCTGGAGAGATGGCTCAGGAGTTAAGAGCACTGACTGCTCTTCCAGAGGTCCTGAGTTCAAATACCAGCAACCACATGGTGGCTCACAACCATCTGTAATGAGAACTGATGCCCACTTCTGGTGTGTCTTAAGACAGCTACAGTGTACTTACATGTAATAAATAAATAAATCTTAAAAAAAAAGATTTAAAAAAAAACCCAAAAAACCTGACACCATTTTGTTGAATCTTTAGAGGTTTCTGTATATAAGGTCAGATCACCCTCTCTGCACCAATATGTAGTCCAGGTTGGCCCACAACTCAAGATCCTTCTCACTTAGCCTTCCAAGTGCTCAGATTATGAGTGTTTATTGGTGTGCTTATGTTGAGCATAACATAAACCCCACTTGATTGGGATGCATTATTATTCTACTAATATACTGAATCCAGCTTGCAAACGCCTCACTTGGTATGGGAAGATGATGCATTTTCCAGGAAATTGACATAATTACAAAGTAAATGCCCTCCAGAAACGAGCCTGTGTTAGCCTCCCTGGGATTTATTTTTCTTAGTTATTCTGTATGTGCACAGTGGTACTTCATGGCTTTAGTTTCCAAGTCTCTCAGGATGTATGCTGAACACCTTTCCATACATGTTACTTGCCATGTGCATATACAGTGTTTGTTCCGATCTTTTGCCTGTTTTAGTTTTGTTTTTCGAGACAGGGTTTCTCTGTATAGACCTGGCTGTCCTGGAACTCACTTCTTAGACCAGGCTGACCTCAAACCCAGTGATCTGCCTGTCTCTGCCTCCCCAAGTGCGGGAAATAAAGGTGTGCACCACCACTGCCTGGCTTATCTTTGCCTGTTTTTAAAGAGGAATGCTTTTTCCCTGTTTGGTTTAGGTTTCTTTGTTCATTTTGGATTAACAGCCCTTTATCAGATAGCTTTTGCAATTCTATTTTCCCATAGTTCCTGGACAATGTCTGCTTCAGAGAACATGTTTTGTGAAGTCCATCTTGACAGTCATTTTTTTCATGGTTCACATCACTTACTGATTTAAAGCTACCTTCAGATTGGAGAGATGGTTTAGTGAGTTTAGGCACTTGCTGCCTACTCTGATGATCTCAGGTCAATCCTTGGGATCCACACGGTGGAAGGAGGGAACCGACTTTTGCCAACTCATCTTCTGACCTCCACATGTGCACAGCGGACATACATGGACATACATGTGTGCACACACACAGCAGAGAGAAATGTGGAAAATAGCCACAGTTATGTAAGGTTTCCCGATCTCGTTTCCACCTCTGCAGTGTGAGCTTTGCAGGTGTGCGCCCCCATACCCAGCTCTCCTCTTTTTTAGATTGATGCAGTTATCGCAGAACCATTTGGTGAGACAACTGTCTCTTCTTTGCTTTACATCTTTTTAAAGGTCAGACGAGCACACTCGTGATGACTTCTGGCTTCTGTCCTGTTCAGTGATCAATCTGCCAACTGTTTCATACTAACTCATACCAACGAACGCCATCATTTTTATAGGTGATAAAGTTAGGTCGTAGATGGCCAGAAATAACCTGCCAGAGCCTAACTTAGACTGCACTGATTAATCTATAGGATAGAAAAACTGCCATCTCCACCACACTCTGCCACTCTACCACTGTACACAAAACACCTTATCCCGCCAGTACATGAATTCTTTGATTTCTTTACCCATATCTTATGATCCCATGGATCTTCTATCTCCTAGTCGGACTTCTACCTACACATTTAATTTTATAAAAGAATGTAATTTAAGTGTATAGGTGATATTCTCCAAGACCTTCAGTGAAGTTCTTGAAGTTACAGATGATACTGGATATCCAGATGCTCCTCAAGTTAGGAGAGCTTAACTTAGGGCTTTAACTTCACAACATTAAACAACTATCCCATTCTTCATTTTCAGATGGCATTAAATTACACTAGGCAGGGGTTGGGGATGTAGCTCAGTGGTAGAGTGCTTGCCTAGCAAGCGCAAGGCCCTGGGTTCGGTCCCCAGCTCTGAAAAAAAGAAAAAAGAAAAAAAATTACACTAGGCATCTGACACTTAAGGCTAATGTGAACATCCTGAGAAGGGCTATGGTAGGTTAGGGTGACCTATGATGATCATTTGGTTAAGGGTATTAATAACATTTGACTTACACTACTTTCAACTTATATGTATGGGAAATTTCCCTGCATACTCTTTCTGTGTACTGCAGACTTGAAATACCCACAGAGGCCAGAAGAGGACGTCAGACTGCCTGGGAGTTACAAATGGTTACGTGTCGCTGCCCAAGTGCTAAGAATTGAACTGGGGTCCCTTAGAAGAGAAGTGCTCTTAACCTCTGAGCTGTTACTCCTTTTAATAGGAGTTAAGTTTGCTTACACTTGGAGAAAGGAGGCATGATATGACAAGATTTCCTCTCAAATTTGGGGGTACTCTCCTTTTTGGAATGTGTGTAAAGAACTTATAAAATATACAGCCTAAAAATCTGAGTAGTGGGAAAGCCAGCAGTCGGGTGATTTCTAGTAACAGTTTGGGCCCACAGTTTTCACATTTTCCTTGGTAGCAGTAAAATTTCAAAAAAAAAAAAAAAAAAAAAAAAAAAAAAAAAAAAAAAAGATGGATCTTTCTAAATTTTAATTTAAAAATTAGAAATGTGGGTTGGGGATTTAGCTCAGTGGTAGAGCGCTTGCCTAGCGAGCGCAAGGCCCTGGGTTCGGTCCCCAGTTCCGAAAAAAAAAAAAAAGAAAAAAAAAAAAAAACCAAAACAAACAAACAAAAAATTAGAAATGTGAATCCTCATTACATGTTACTAAAATGTCCATGATGACCGATGACATGGGCAGTAGGGCTAGGCCAGTGTTAGGAATGTGTGTGGCTCCACCATGAGACTAGTTTACACCATTAATATTGCTCAGCTTTGGGACTGGAGAGATGGCTCAGCCAATAAGAGCCCAGGCTGCTCTTGAGGATCAGAGTTCAATTCCAAACACACACATGGTAGCTCACAACTGTCTGTAACTCCAGTTCTAAGTGATCCTGTCCTCTTTTGGTCAGCACACACAGAACAGGGACACACGCTCACACATGCATGCAGATATTTAAAGCTCAGCTTCAACTTTTACCATGAGAAACAGGGCATCCGGTAACACAGGTGGCACTCGATAACAGCAGATACACCAATTGCCAATAAGAAGAGAACTGTTCTACCTTCTGATTTTGCATACAGAAGGTAAGCTGTCAGTGATTAAGTAAAAACACCTTTCATGTCTGTTAGGAAACACATTTATTCACAACAGAAGCCATGAAGCATGCCTCAACACTGCATTTCAGGTCTCATTTTCACCTTCCAGGGTCTGGCCTGATTCTTTCACAAAATTATGATAAATGCTACAATGAACGCTTGTTTTAAAGAGAGAACAATAACTTATTTTCCTCTTACCTGTGAGGCAGAATTAAGTGGTGGATTGTGACAGGTTATTTTATATATTCCTTGAACATCCACTCCAAGATACCCTAGGAATCCTTAGCTTCTAAGTACTTTAGGAACAATACGGTTACCATGTTTGAATATCTTACACATCAAAACACAGCTGGTTAGAGGCACTGAGTAAACTTCTGCCAATCAAATCCACTGCCAATTTCCTGCTGTGTAACTGCAATTTACACAGCAGTACCTGATTTCAGGTATTTCTTTATCTCTAGCACTGACATCTTAACAGGTGAGGGTTCTCTAGAGTATCAGGGTTATAGAATGAACCTCTTATAGAAAGAAAGGGAATTTATTAAAATGACTTACGGATAAAGTCCAGCTAACCCAACAGAAAGTCCAAGAATCCAGTAGTTGCACACTCCACATGGCTGGATGTCTCAGCAGGTCTTCAGTGTACCCTGGACTCTTGAAGAAGTAGGCTCTAGTGTCAGTCAAAGAATGGATCTGCTAGCAAGGCAAGGGCAAGTAGGCAAAGAACAAAGCTACCTTCTTCTATATCCTTACAAGCTTCTGGCAGAATGTATTGCTTGTATTAAAGATTAAAGGTATGTCTTCCTGCCTTAAGTTCCAGATTAAAGACATGCCAATTAAAAGGTGTTCCTTCCTACCTCAAAGATCTGGATTAGAAGTAGATATTCCTTCTTCAAAATAAAAGCCTCTCACAAGTGTGCCCTCCAATTTTGGATTTAGATAATCCCAGATGTAGCTAGGCTGACAACCAAGACTAGCCATCACAACAGCCACTGCACTGTTCGCTCAGATTGCTGCTATTGTCTGGAAACTGTTTTCTCAGTCTATTACTTTTTCCCTTGACAGGATCAAGACAATCTTAGCGAGTCACTGTAAGAAAACAACAACCAGGGTTGGGGATTTAGCTCAGTGGTAGAGCGCTTGCCTAGCAAGCACAAGGTCCTGGGTTCGGTCCCCAGCTCCAGGAAAAAAAAAAAAAAAAAAAAAAACAACCAGTAAAACATACTGGTAGATCATGCCACTTCTCCCCACTGCTGGGAATATGGACCCTCATTTAGGGGACCATAAGCTACAATCTACAAACCACATCTGATTTGCCACATACCTGTTTCTAGAAGTGCTGGTCACATACTGTTTACAGTTCCCAAGAGCTGAGTAAGGTAACAAATACCACGGCTTCCCCCATCTGCTCTAGTCCACCAGTAACTGGACTTTCAGCCAGCCCCTTTGCAGCTCCATCTCAATCTAACCTTCCCTGATGGAGCTTACATTTTCTGAAGGAAGTGGCATTACTAGAGTCCCCCACTCCCCAGACAGTAAGGTCTCAAGTTTCAGTGTCAACTCCTTGGAGACTTTTCCTGACCTAACAAATAAGCATGGCCCTTTCAACCACAGTGACCTGTCCAGAAAACACTGAGGTGGTTTCTTTCTTTCTTTCTTTTTTTGGTTTTTTTTCGGAGCTGGGGACCGAACCCAGGGCCTTGCACTTCCTAGGCAAGCGCTCTACCACTGAGCTAAATCCCCAACCCCACTGAGGTGGTTTCTAATGGGGAGAAAGTACATACCTTAAATCACCTAGTTTTTTGGCTCTGTAGTGTGACATTGTGGTTTACAAGTGTGTTGTAGGCCTCACAGATAGCTATCCCAGGATACATGTAGCACGCAGGGGCTTGGACGATCCTAGCTTTGTTAGCACCATCTAATAGCACCAGTCAGTAGCCAGAATGCTTTCCTTTCTTCTATTTGGCCTAAGCACGGTCCTGACCAAGGTCACAGAGCTGCTTCCCAGCCAGTTTCACCTGGTATTATTGGCCTTGATACTTACCATTGAAGACAAGTGTTGTTTCTTTTTCATGCAGGCTCAGTGTCAGGGGATTGCTTGTTTGTCCTGGGGTGCTTTTCCAAGGTATTTGGGGGTGCTTCAGTGTCTTGGGCTGCTGAGAGGCAGGTGACAGTTGGTGACAGTTGGCTTATTTAGACTGGGGTGTCCTCCAGTGATATGCACTTAGTTCCAAAGCTGCTGTTGGGGTTTGGAAAGAGTGGGTACTTCCACCTAATGCTTTTGGTGTCACCATGGGTAAAAACAAGTGTAATAAACTCGAAGTGTATATTAAAATTACACACTAGTGTTTCTCTCTCCCCTACACATAAGTTCTAGGAGAGAAAAGATCTTGCTTTGTTCAGACACATTTCCATTTTAATCAGCATGATATCCCTTTACCACGAATAATGGCTGGCATTGCCTTTAAATGAGAAACACCAATGTATAGCTGCTGAGTAAATTACAAACACCAGGACACTATTTCAAGTCAAGTCAGCTTCCAGAGGTGTGTTCTAACAGTGCAGGTTTGCATCAACACTGGCCTGGTGTCAATCACAGATGGCCAGAGGAGGGAAGACAAGTCGGGATTTCTGGTCCCATTCTAGGCAGAACTCCACTAACAGCAACCCAGGACAAGGATCCACCCTGTCTTTGGTCAGGAAAGGTTAAAGCAGGGAAAGTGATGTTGCAGAACTGAACAAATACATTCTTAACATTATGATGATTATGGTTAAGAATTTTATTATCAAAATTATTACATCTCTTGTGAAAGTTCAAATGTTACAGCAAGGTGTAAACACTCCACTTGAGGAAGAAGCGGTGCTCCTTCCCTTCCAAGAGCCCCCCTCCCCCCACCCTCCCCCCCAGAGGTCTGGTCTTGACAGCACCCTGCCCACACAGAGTGGCTGGGGTCTCTGCACGTGCCAGGCAGGGTGAGGGCCGCCTGCCCGCTGGCCTCTCCCTTCGGCTTTTAGCCAATGGGAGAATGCAAACCCCAGCCCAAATGGAGAGACATTTACATACGTTTTATATAATATACAAAGAAACCGGCATCCCAGGCAACATGATTTCCACTCCCAATGCTCTCCCAGACTGATGGGTTTGTAGGGAAAACAACAAAAAAGTACTATGCTGAAGGTTCAGCATTAAAAACAAATAAAAACAAATAAAACCAAAACAAAAAAAAATTCTCCCCTCATTTGAGCAAACACCTGATTTCAATTTTGAAAAGTGAAATTTTGTAACAGTCACACACAAAGAGAGAAGACTGTGCATATGATAGTTGTAGGTCAGGGCAGAAAGAAGGAGATGAAAGAGTCTAGGGAATGGGAAAGAAAACAATTAGAGGTAAGGAGGGAGACTCACAGTATATCTTGTCCAAAAGAAGTACGGTCCACTGCAGCACCAGGGATCACACTGTCATACACTCACTACCCTACCATGGTTATAGCTGAATACAAAATTAGATAAATAAAAACACGCCAGGTATTACAGTAAACAAGTGAAAGAAATAAGCTGGCAACCATATGGAATTTAAAAAGATTGTGTACCCCACCTGGGCTGGCTTCAGGGCTCCTCCAGGGGTGTACAACAGGCACAATGCACTGATGGGGAGAAGCCAGTCTGCTCTTTGTCTCTCATACAGAACAGTGTTAGGGGTATGGGTGACTTGTTAACTCTCTCACCTGCCCACTGTCATATAAGCATCCCCCATAGAAACGTGGGGCAGGCCCCACACACAATCACAGCCCTGTCGGTGCCACTCCGCAACCCTATCTGTCCCATTCTTACCCTGCAGTCATGAGTGCATGCTTTTCAGTCATGGAGGCCATCCTGCTCTTAGGACAGCAACTCCTGATTAACTGGGAATAGGAAAACTAAAATCCAAAGATTACCCAGACCACTGGATGCTTCCTAAAGTGGCCTGCCTCACTTCTCTACTTACTTCACAGGGTAATCACTAAGCTGTGAAACAACTTGGAAAGGAGGAGTGGATGGTAACAGCTGGAGCCCAGTCCATCCCAAATCTGCTCCCAAATACCCAGGAGCTCCTCCTCTCAGAGAGCCAGGCAAGCCTCAGTCAGAGTAGGCACCCAGCATTCCTCACCCTGCCCATTTCCTGGTGGCTATAAGACAAAGGTAGGGCACACTCCAGGTGGACACACCTTGACCATGCATCTGCTTTAGGAATGGTTGTCTCACAGTGGACATTTACATACCTACCTTTTTTTTTCTTAAGTGCATAAAACCCTAACACTACTCGGATGGCTTGGGGCTTTAAGATTGGCTCTTCCCACTTTTTTCTTTTGAAAAGAAAAAAAAATTATTATTTTTTTTTATTGAAAAAGATGTCCTTACTGCACAAGTGACTACAGGCTACAGGCAAGGATGGGAGACATAGGCTTCAACACAAGTCATTGCACTTAGAACCGTCGTTACTAACCGAAACACCATCTGCTTGTTAACAATGTACCCTTAACAGCAGGGAGAAACTTCTTCATAGTCTCTGCTTCAGACAAGATTTACATCTTTCTCCAAGGCCAGAGGCCAGTCATGACCACAAGTCTCATTTCTTGCTGACCAGACCCATTCCTCTGGCACCTTGTACCCCTCTTCCCCAGCAATATGCTCGGCCTTGATTCCAGAGGCAGCTGGAAGGAAGCAGCTATGGGCCCATTAAGTTCAGTTTGCCCATATCCAGAAGCCCTAGGAAAGTCCTGTCTGAGTCTTGACTCCTGACCCTTGCAATGGCTGGAGTCGGTACTGGTGTACACCCCCACTCCCACGATGTGGGTAGTGCTGTGAACTGGAAACCGCAGATACCCTGGAGGCCTGGTAGGCAGCTGACTGCCCAGCACTGGGCAGACTGATAGTCCGTAAGTCTGATGGCAATGACGACCTAGAGTTCTGAGGAAAGGAGGTGGAACTCAGAGTTCCTGTGCTGGACTGAGAAACCGAGTCTGAGGTCGGTGAGTCTGAGGGGCCCTGTGGGGTAGGGCTAGCAGCACTCGAAGAACAGCTCCTCCTTGGAAGATTGCTGCCAGTGCTGTTTCCAGAATGCGGCTGGCTGCTGTAATACCCTGGAGTCCCCGTAAATGGGGCCAACGAGTCTGTAGACACAGGGTGGGCAGGGCTGGGGTAGGACGTGGAAGAGAGGGATGATTCCGAAGAACCATGAGAGGGAGGGTTTCCAGGTCTCAGTGCAGTAGTTCGATAACTGTATCCTGGAGATTGGGTGGGATGTCCTCTAAAGGGGGATGAACTCTGCTGAAGGAGGCTTTGTGATTCTGTCCTCGGACTGTCACACTGCAGGAGCTTAACAGAGTTGGGAGGAAAGCATAAGGAGGTTAACTCTGTCCCTTCAATAACTTGAAGTGCTCGTAACATTCTACTTTGACTCTGAACATTAGCATGTATGTGCTGTAACAGTAACATGGAGGAGAGAGGATAACCAGTAGGAAAACATTCTTTCCTTCCACTGTGTGGGTTCTGGGGATTAAACTCAGGTCATCAGGCTTGATAGCAACTGCCTTTACTCACTGAGCCATCTCATTAGCCCGCTCCTCCCCCCAAACATTTTAATGGGTACCAGAAGCAGTACCAAATGGCAGTCTCTGATTAACGCATTTGCTTTACTGAGATCCCTGAGGTAAGCAGATGACTTACAGGGCTGCACTACGCACATGTTAGCAGCTGACAGTGTTATCACGACTATGCACACAGCATCTAAACTCCACAGGCACTTCTCTCTCTAGAGCCCAGAAGTTTCTTGACTTACCTGGTAGCTATATCTGGATGGGCTGTAAACAGTTGCTCCTTTAGAGAGTGCTGAGCTTAATGGCTCTGGGCCTTCTCCATCTGCAGGGTCTGGAAGGCATTACAAGAGTTAACTTGACTTCTTAGAATACATAGGAAATATATATCATTCAGTCAAATCATCAATACATGCTGATCTCTGTGAAAAAATGAGCGCAGCATGCCAGAAGGGCAAAGTAAGTGGTTAATTATGCGCTAAATTTTAAATGCCTCATCTTATTCTCGTCTCCTTCTTTCTCTTCATCCTTCATGAAGGTGGAGCTCCGCAACATTGGAGATGAGAGTTACAGAAAAGTATCCCTTGGGAAGAGAGCAGACAAAGAGCAAGCAATGCTAGATCTCGTGTATACTGTAGCCCAAAGAGTAAGACTGAACTGGAAGCTAGCATAAAGCAGAACCCAAGTATGTCAGAAACTGATTCACTTTATCCCAACATTTGCTGTGAACTGCAGACCTTCGCTCACCTGACTCTTTCTCTGTGATGTTGCTCTCCCACGTGGGAGATGGCTCTCCCTTTTGGGCAACTCTCACACTGCTTCGAAGAACCTTAGGGATGCTACCTCCTTCTCGGAGTCGTTCAACTGATGTAGGAACCATCCTGCAAAGGTACCAGAGTGTAAGTTTAAGCCACGGGAATAGAGGGTCAAGAGTCTGAAACAAACAACCATGATAAACATGGTGCAGCACAGACTCTTAAACCATCCTCACATTATTTTCTTCAGGACCTACTGAAAACAAGGCATTACCTCTGCTTCAAACGAGGTAATGTGTACAAGGAGGGGCAGTGAGAAAGCAATCTGGGAAAAGTAGAATAAAGATATTAACTTCTTTTAAACTCTCTTTGAATGTGAAATTCTTCCTCTGAAGACTTTTAGACTTTAGGATTTTTAGAGATTAATAAATATAATACTTTGGGACCTGTGTCGTCTTCCCCAGGGTCACTGTAAGATCCCATGCTCAAGGATCCCTGGAGCTTACTGGCTCTGGATTAATCAATGAGCTCCAGGTTCAGTGAGAGATCCTGTCTCATAAAATAAGGTGGGCTTGAGGCTCCAAATGTATAGCTATCCCACCTCTGAAAAAAGAACAGAACGAGTGCTGTACCCTTAGCTGTGATACATATGTATAATCCTAGCACTCAGAAAGCAGAGGCAGGTGGATCAAAGAGTTCAAGGCCAGTCTGGGCTACAGAGACCTTGCTTCAAAAATTACAAAAGAAAAAACAAAGCAAAACTATCTCATTCAATCCTGAGAACTTGTCATGAATATTGCTGATTTTTCATATCTTCTAAACGAGACAAGTCTTTTCAGAGCATCTTGCTGCTCTGTATATACTAGCAGCATGGGACAGTTCCTTTTGAATTAGAGGAGCCTAGACTTGGCAAGATGGTTCAGTGGTAAAGGTCAAGTCTAAAGATCCGAGTTCAACCTCCAGAACCAACATAGTGGCAGGGAAGAACAGATTCCTTTGAGTGTTCTCAACCTCCATATGCATGTATGAGTGACAAAGGGCGGGGGTGGTGGTGGTGAGGCTAATTTGACTGGACTGTTTACTTACCTTTCATCTAAATTAAACAGCATATGGACACTCAAAACCTCACAGTTCAGTAAGACTCTGAAGGGTGAGAATGTGGTTTATACTAACTAGCTGAACAGGACAGATTGCCTGCCTGTCTCAGATAAGTGCTCCAGAAGTTTTAGGTAAAACTGGAAATGAATGTATACCTGAATTTAATTATAAATTAAATTATAATTAAATATAAACTTACCATCTACTGCTGATGTTTTCTTGAGGTCTGCAGTGAGAGGAAGAAGTGCCCCTGGAATCTGATGGGCTTACCGCCTCCAAATGTGATGTAGAGGAATGAGATGGGGAAAACTTTTTGTGAGGGGATGAGGGGGTTCGGGCTGAGGATCCCTGCACACCATGGGCACCAGTGTCAGAAACAGAATTACTGCTGCCTTGCCCAGCTCCTGAAGACTTGCTTTTGCTCTGTGAAGAGTCACTTCCCCCACCAGAATTCTCCTTAGCTTCTTGTTTCCTTTTGCGGTACTCTAGCAAGGACACCTAGATGGGAAAAACAAACAGTATCATTTGGCTTACGACCAAAAGAAAAGATGGAGTCCAGGGTAAAGCAGTAGCAAGACATGCAAACAAAGCAGGCATCAACTATGACAACCTTTAATGTATTTTAAAACTCTCTGTCTGCGCATGCTGAATGCAGGTGCCTGAGTTGGAATACTCCCAGAGTTAGAGATACAGGCAACTGTGAACCATCTGATGTGGGTATTGGGAACCGAACTCTGATCCTCTGTATCAGCAGTATGTCCTCTTAATTACTGAGGGGTCTTTCCAGTCCATATAGAACAACCTTTTTCAGGTATAAAAAGGATCTGAGCAGTGCTACAGATTTAAGCCAATCAGAAAGTAGTGAGGACAAAAGAATATTCTAAACGTTATTTTTGAACAACAGTGCTCAAACAGAGTATATCATTTTACTTTCTTCAGAGAAACTTGTGAGATTACTATGGGGGCATCTATAAGAAGTAGGGAAGAAAAACAGAATGCTTTTGTATCCTGGAAAAAAGTTCTTGTCCTTAGAAACACATACTCCATCAAGAACAAACAAAAATAAACCACAATAAATAAGGTTCCACCAAGAAGAAAAAGCCAGTATTTCAGGGTTCTTCATAATATTCAAATTTTGAAGACATACAATGGGATTTAAGACTATCTGTATTACCTATAAGGGAATAGAGGTATTAAAGAACTAAAAAAAGAAGAAATTATTTTTGTTGATATACTCCAGCAACGCGTTTATAACCTGGAAATTTTTTCCCAATCCTCAAACCACCTTCTAATATATAATATAGTTTATAATATCTAATATAATTTTTTTCCTGCTATCACAAAAGATCCTTTTCCTATCCATTCACTACTGTATTCTATTGCCAATTAAACCTATTGTAGAACCTTGTTTTTTGGGTAATCTGTAGATTATATTATTCATTCCTTTTTGTGAGACAGGATCTTTGTAGCTCAGGCAGGCATTGGACTTAGGA
The DNA here is from genome assembly GCF_021556685.1 of Rattus norvegicus. Taxonomy (NCBI): domain Eukaryota; kingdom Metazoa; phylum Chordata; class Mammalia; order Rodentia; family Muridae; genus Rattus; species Rattus norvegicus. The sequence continues at coordinate 147,456,373 of NC_141537.1, read as the reverse complement.
TCTTCCTACCCCAGTCTCCCAGGTCCTGATATCACAGGTATATGATATCAGATATCTGCTTTAGCTAAAATTAGCTTTAATTAAAATTTAATTAAAAAACAAAACCCACTTATTAATTATATGTAGGTCAAAGGACAACCTGGGGAAATGGTGCTTCCCTCTTACTGTGTGTCTTTGGGATCAAACTCAGCTTTCTCAGGCTTGAGAGTATGACCTTATTCACCCACATGTCCGTGCTTCCAGAGGGGGAAGAGGACGTGGGCTGCCCCACAGCTGGAGTGTTTGGTGTTTGTGAGCTGCCGCACATAGGTGTTAGGTCATGGCAGAGCAGTACGTGCTCTTACATGCAGAGCATCTCTCCAGACATCCAGTCCTTAGCTTTTTTTTTTTGTTAACATCTAGTACAAAAATCTGGCATATCACAGGTGCCCAAATATTTTAGAAATATTTCAGAAACAAATTCTAACTTCACCAAATAAAACCAGAAATGAAAATTGTATTTGTCATGTTATGTATTTTCAGTTAGTAACTGTTCTCTTAATCACTGAGGGGTCTTTCCAGTTACTTTTCACATGTAAGGTTTTGAGCCCCCATCATCATCCCTATTGTGTGATAGCGTTTCCTTTCCTATCCAAGGTGCTTTTAATTTGTGCCTAAGTGTAAAATATCACAAAAACAGCAGTAAATAATTTTGTGTGTGCATTTTTACATATAATCTTGGAGAACTTAATAAACTTGGATGATGAACATTGTGCAATTGAAATAAAGTCACAAGCCTCTATTTCAATGAGTATATAACTAGTTTCTCTGTGAAACTGTCAATACACAGTATACTCAGCCTTGGTAAGTCCTAACAATAAATACATCCAAGTCGCTATGAATTGAACCCAAAATAGTCCCCAAACAATAATATGTAAGGGATGGGCGGGGGGGGGGGGGAGAGTAGAGGGAAGCAGCTGTTAGGTTTTGTGATTTTTAGAAGAGGCATTAGAGGAAGCATTACTTACAAGCCTCAGGCCATGACAAGCTCTCTAAGGCCTGATCTACCCCACTGCTCTCTGCACCTGCTTCCTGGTTCTCCCTGGTATTCTAGCTGTAGTCAACTGTCAGTACCCATCTGCATCCCAGTGCAATGTCACAGACTGACTGTACAGTAACATCTTCCTCTAGATCTGTTGGCTGATTCCTACTCACTGTTTGCAATGTGGTTAAACCTGCCTGCCACCTCTCAATTTCTTTCCCTCAAATAAGCTAAATAAAAGACTTCCTGTTTATTCTTTAAACTATCCTTGTTAAGATGTGAACAACTCCTTTGGAGCAACTACCACTATTGTAATTCAGAATTTACTAATGGTATTTTCTAGTGATTCTGCTCTATTAGAGGCAATCTAATCTAGCATTTAATATTAACAACTAGATCGTGTAACATGGAATTAGAATCAGGATAGTACCCTTGCTCCTTTGTTTATTTGCTGTTGTTCAACAAGTTATTTAACTAGCTTTAGTTTTCTCATGTGCAAGATGGGAAATCCCCTAATTGTACAACCACTGTGATTACAAAATGAATTACTGAAACAAAACATGGGTTCTTATGTGGCTTGTGTTGGCAGGCACCCATGAAGGCCAGAGAGAGTATCAGATCCCCTGGAGCTGAAGTTACAAGCAGTGGTAAACCACCTCACAGGTGCTGGAAACTCAACTTGAGTCTTTTGGAAGAACAGTACATGCTCTTAACTGCTGACCCAGCTCTTTAGCATCTGGCATAGAACTTCTCAATCCTCCTGTCTCAACTTCACAAATGGGTGTGGGGACTACAGATGTGAAGAACTACATCTGTCTGAGAAAATACATCTGATGGTCTTAAAGCTATGTCCAAACTGAGTTCTATGATTAACACATCTTTCAGTATTCTTCTAGTGTGCTAGCCTTTCAGTTGCATACAACAGTTACGTAAAATTTGCTGTGTTTAAAAAGCCTGGGATGGCTTTAGTTTTCTGATCCCACTTGAACCTCCAGAATGCTAGGTTCATAGACATGTGCCCTAGGCCAGGTTGGGTATTTGCTGTACTTATATTTGGGAGGCTGGAGATGGAGACGGAGGTCTTACTCATGCTACACAAGTACTCTTTACTGACTACACTTCAGTCCTGCCGGCTACTCACAACACTTACCAGTTATACTAATAGAGTCTACTCAATTGATAAAGGCTGTGGCTGCCAAGACCGATGACTTGAGTTCAATCCCAGGACCCACATGGTAGAAGCAAAGAATTGATTCCCACAAGTAATCTTCTGACTTCTATATATCTGCCTTTGGCATGGTCATGCCCCCCACTGCCATAAACCAAAGAAGTAAATGTAATTAAATAAAAGAACTAATTTTCACAGGTCATAGCAAAGAGTAGGACAAGTGTTATGCACTGGGGCTTAGAAAGTTCTGAATTATCTGACTAATATTCTTTAAAAGAATAACATGAATACTTACCTTTTTCCTTTGTGGTGGGTTCTGAGGAGCAGATGGGACTCCTTCACAGGTCCTTTCACCACCAGGTGACATGGATCCCCGAGAGAGGTCTTTCATAAAGCCATGTTCATATCTGCTAGAAAAGCCTTCTGCAGGGGAACAATATCCTCCATCTAAATGTAAAGGCTTCCTGTCCCCCACCAAGGGAGACCCTCTATATAGTCCATCTGCTCGAGGCATAGCATTCAAAGGGGAGTAGGCGTACATCAAATTGAACTCTGTCCTAAACGCCTGGTCTGAGTTTCTCAGCAAGGTCTGAGGACCATCTCCACTCCTGCTTGGGAAGCCAGCCTCGGAGGTGGGAGCAACGGAGGGATGAGAAGTCAGGTCAGGATGACTGCAGTTGAGCAGGGAAGGCCTATCACCGCAGCTGTGAGTGCTGGAGTCTGGGTATCCCACTTTTGTCAAATCTAGGTCTTTTCGGTGACAAAGCTGAAAGAATAAAAATCAACAGAGATATGGGACGTGGTAGAAAAGAAAATGGGCATCAGGCAACTGTGCAAATATGGCTACTCTGTTCAGCCTCCACCAGGCTACTAGTCATCTGACAGCATTCTTGGGGGCTCGTAGTGTAGCTAGGGGGCATATCTGAGCGCCAAGCATAAACGCTACAGAAAGGACTTAAGTTGCTGGCTTCTGATGTTATATATTATTAAATTAGTGTCAATGGAAGGTGTGAGGGAAGGTGGAGAAAAGCAGGAGGTAGTTGAACAGCAAAGCATTCTCGGTAGGAGTAGCATTAAAGGTTGCAACCAATCCATTTCTCATTCACTTTTACCTTGAATTATATTTCTCATGGAACTTTCTGTCCTCTGCTATCTATCAATCTATCAAAGAACTGCTAAAGCCTACCGATGAAAAACACAGCAAAGGCTGAAATGCACCAGTGACAATAAAGCCCACCTACTACTGCTTATCCATATCACTTAACACCAAGATTTCCTCTACTAACCAGATCAATTGCCTAAAAAGACAGCTTACATATTTACACCCAACAAGGCACTCCAGAAGAAATGAAGGAAAGCCAAAGAGAGTTTGATTCCCTGAAGAATCTGCTCCTCTATCCCAAAGTCCAAACAGCTGGTCATATACAGAGCTGTCAGGTGAGCCCCAATAATAAATGGCTAACACGATACTGAGACAGTGCCTACTAAAGTCCAGGTTCCTTGTTAGCAGGCAGACGTTATTCATTATGTTAACAATGCTCTCATGCACACAGAATCTACATCCTTTGAAGATTCTCTTCGTTAATGAAACTCTTCAGCCATTCCTTCCCCCAAATGATGACAAAAGCAACCCCACAACATATACACAGCTACTCAATTTCCCATGGTCCTTTTTTACATAAGATTTACTCCACTTGCTATGAATGAGTGGCCGCCCTCCAGCCCAGTACACCCATTCACTCAGATTCCCAGTCCCCCCCCCCCCCGCCCCAATTCAGGAGCGGTCTCACGCACTCTCTCAGCTTGCATGTATGACTGAGATAGTATGGTAACTAGCTCAGGTGATAGGGACTTAGGCCTAAGTGCAGGGGAACCCTCAGGGGAAGATTATGTTCTAGGATGGAAAAAGCATCTTGTTATTTATCTTCTTTGGGTCAAGGAGCAAAATAGAAAACAAAGGCAAGCAAGGCTGTTAGCCACATGTTTTTGGGAGGGGGTTGGGAGTGAGGGTGGTTAAGACTGCATAGGGTAAACATTTAACTGCAGAAAGCATATCCACAGACATAGTGATTAGCTAAATGCTTCTTGGTGTCCTGGAAAGGACTTAAGGAAAACTGGTTATGAAGTTTCATGCTGTAAGTTGAACACCTCAAGAAGAACTCAGCAAAGAGGTGAAATGTTAGTGTTAAACTTTTTTCCATTTTAGAGGGCTTACAGTGTTTCCTACGGTGGGGTGCATACCCTACTCCTTATTCTTCCTAAAGGAACTCTGTTTCTTCACCTCATACTCCCTCTGATTATAGTCTTTCTTCATTCTCTTACTAGTTTCAGGCCTATCTAGAGGTATACCTGGGAACTAAGAGGAGAGAGATGGCCAGTTCCTTTAAGTGACAGTTATTCACCTGCACACATCTAGCAGAGTTAAAATCTATTGTACTTTAGGAACCACAAAACAAACAAACAAAAAAACCCCATAGCCTCCCACCCCACCATCATGCATATGTATATTTCTTCTGTGATTTACACAGGACAGGACCTTTAGCTGAGGCAATACCTCTCTAACACATGGGAACTGGAGAGTGAGCTCTTGATAAGATGGTGTGAAGGGCCACAAGAAAGTGATGATAGCAGCTATGACAAGGATTCAGGGTACCAGGCACCAGGGAAAGGGAGGGCTCTCAATGTACAGACTATCAACAATTGTGGCCCAGAAAGCAAACATGGGTGGGCTATGTTATGATAGGATATATGGAGCTGTTTCAGCAAAACAAGGTTTGGACAGTAATGTTTTTCAATGGGGAGTGTGCTGGGTATACAAAGCACTGAGCTCCTGTTTTCCATCTTTTTCTAGATTCTTTCCCCTCATTGTCTTTGACTGTGTACCTCCATCCCCTCAGTTCGAGATACGAACATGTTTCCTACTCAAAAGTTTTTTCCTCTCCATTTGAAGCTGGTTTTACTTTTGACACTTTTTGATATTTCACTGTCACTTTATTTTTCGAAACATTTTTTTGAAATACTATATTAACTTTAGGTGTATAGGCGGTCTGCCTGCCTGTATGCTTGTGTATCACATGCACACAATGCCAGGAAAGGTCAGAAGAGGGCATTAAATCCCCAGAGATGGGAGTAACAGATAGCTGTGAGGAACCATGTGGGTGTTCTGAGAATTAAAAATTGGGTCCTCTGGAACAACAAACAGTGCTCTTTGACCCACTCAAGTCGGGTGCTGGCTATGGAACTCTGGTATTCTGCAAGAGCAGCATAAGCTCTTGACTGTTCAGCTATCTTTAGCCCCTTGTTTTCATGTGTAGAAATTACATTCAGGCTTGGCAAGCAGTGCCTTTACTGCTGAGTTAGCCTGCCTCCTGGTATTTTAACATTATGCTTAGACTGAGAGTCACTAAACCCATGTTCTCTATCTTAAAATATCTTTTATTTACATGCCATTTATAGTTTTTAATAAAGAATCAAAAATGACACAGAAATATGATAATTTACCTAGAAAAACCAAATGTAACCAGGATGACATTTTTCCACTCAAAGGTTTTCTCTTCAGTAAGTTAATACTGGACTGAGTTAGAAGTAGAGCAGCACATTTTTCTGCTTTTCAGGTGCTGCTAGTGCCTTTAGAACCCAGGTGTTGTTAATCCTTACACAGTCATAAAAGTCTTAAGAGAAGTGTGATCTGTTAGATATTCAACTTTATCAAAGTGAAAGTCAGAGGTTTAGTGGGTAGATCAGGTCCTCTTCCCCCACAAATATCCATTTAATTAAAGCAACATGCAAACGAGTTTTAAAAACACATGCATTAAATTCACACCTGCCACTCGAACTTAAATATCAAAGTGGCTAAGTATAACAATTTTAGAAACAGCTAATACATATATTTCTAATGTAATCCAAGCATTTAATGTGTGTTACCAGTCTCTAGTCTACCTCAGTCCTAATACATTATAACAGGGAGGGGGAAAAATCACCTGGAGTAGGAAAACAAAATGAGGAGCAGCAGCTGATGTGAGCCCACTGTGCAGTCTGAGCTCCCAGGCTTGTGAAATCAAGTGGTACCACAGGCACCCGAACACCTCTTTTGACCAACACAAATAATAAAGATAAAGATCCTGTATGCTTACTACCTATGATTGTTGAGTGAAGGACGAAATGCAAAAAGAAAGCTGAAGAGATCATGGCAGTACTGCTGCTATTCTGGCAAGAACAGGGGCTGCCAAGACAAGAGGTTACCAGCTATCAGCCCACAGTGACTCTAGGTTAATGGGTTTTCATAGAGATGAAGGCAGACAGTTACAAACACCTGAAATGATATATTTGAAATGAAGAGGCATAAACAATGATTTTCATATCAATCACCCCAACAACAAAACCCCAATCACCTCAAACTGCAGAGGAGTGTTGGAACGACTAGCAGTAGTAAGAGATGTGATTGGTGAGAACATGAGGCTGTATCCATTTCGACACTCCTCTTCTCCTGGGTGAGTCTGGCCAGGTGTGGTCAGCTGGGGACTCTTTGAGCCTGAGCTGGGTGGGGGTGGTGTAACTGGAGACAGAGGCCGAAGCAACTTGGTGATATTCTGCTCCATCAGATAGCGAGACTTCCATTTCTTTAATGGGCTCAATAAGTCTGTGAAACACAAAGCTTGAATGAGAGCTGAATCATATCGTACCGGAAGGCTAGGTAGCAAAGGCACTAACCTCTAACCTGCAATGGATCCTACGCCTCACCCCTTTACACAATCTCTGCTAATTAAGTCAAAAGTCTAAATATACTTTTTTGGGGGTGGGACTAGGCGTGAGGTTTTTGAGATAAGGTCTTGCTGTGTAGCCCTGGCTGTCCTGTAACTTGCTTTGTAGATCAGACTGGCCTCTAACTCAGAGATCCGCCGGCCTTTGCCTGGATTATAGGCATTTGTCGCTACTGTCTGGCTGCCTAAACAAACTTCTAAGCACTACCATGAATATAGCTTATGGAGCATTTCGTGTCCCAGAGAACCTCCACGTGAATACAGACAATTTTAATGGTCAATGCCAATGTCAATCTTTTGGAGTGAAATATAAGTTTTCTTCCACTGCATTTTAGAGAATCTTAAACTTGTGCTATGTTGTTAAACCCACTCTCTATTTACTTCTACACTATCACCTGCAAGGTTGCCATACTTATATTGTCTTTTCATATTTATGGATGTACTCTTGCAGCAGCTCTTACAGCAAACACAACTGAGTAGGAGACACACATGATCTGTTATCCTTATCTAACTCCCAGTGTTCAAGTGCTGAACAAACACTAGGAGCTAGAAAAGAAAATGCTTTCTATTAAAAACTTTCCGGGGCTGGGGATTTAGCTCAGTGGTAGAGCGCTTACCTAGGAAGTGCAAGGCCCTGGGTTCGGTCCCCAGCTCCGAAAAAAAAGAACCAAAAAAAAACAAAAAAAAACAAAAAACAACAACAAAAAAAAAACAACAAAAAAACAAAAAAACTTTCCAACTATTTAAAAAAAAAAGTCCTTCTGATTAGGCTGACTCTGTATTCTTAGGTCCATTTAAAAAAGCAAGTTACTAAAGTTAAGTGACCATATTTTATGTACTGTCACTTTTTTAAGTGGACCTTCAGGATAAAACAAACCTAAGAGAAAAAATATATTTTTGACTAAAAGTGAGCAGTTACAGTTAAAAGATCATTTACTTAGTAGTATGTACTATATATGTACTACATGGCAAAGTTATCTATGTAATGCTCATTACACTTAAAGAGCTTTGAGAAAACATGCAGAATGTTTAATATAGGCTTCTTATTGGTATGATTAAGCTTGATTATAACCCTACCACTTTTGAGGCAGAGACAAGATTATCTCAAATTCTAGACCAGCCTGAGATACATAGGAGAGACCCTGCCTTAAAAAAAAAAAAAAGGCTCAAGTAGTTACAAGGAAGAGGCCTTTTGAGATGCTCTGACAAGTAAAGGTGCCTGCTATGCAATTCTGGAGCCCACATGAAGGTAGAAGATAACTGACTTCCAAAAATTGTCTTCTGAAGTCTACATGCATAGCGTGGCCCCTCAGGAATGACGATGAACACATAAATATCCTTCAAAGTAGGTAAAGTGAGATACAGTGTCGAAGGACTGTAGTGCTAGGGTGGCTGAAATAGAAACACTGCTCAAGACCAAGAGCTGAAGGCAAGCCTGGGCCTGAACAACACTATGATTCCATTTCTTAGAAAATAAAACAAGAACATCACTGTTTAGGTGATGCTTACTAGGCCTTGTATGGTGTGCTTGCTATAAAAATCCAGCATCTGTTACTATCATCACCCTGAACAAAGATGAAGACTGATGCATATAGAGACACTAAGCACATGGTAGCACCTGGTCCATGGTCCCAGCCTCATATGGTGCCAGGGATCAAATCTGGGACATCCTATACCTTAGACAAGCACTTTTATCAATAGACTTTCATCTCTAGTCATTCTGTAAACAGTATTAATAAGAGAATGTTAAATTGTAGCACCATGGCTTGGTGGAAACACTGATAATCATGATGAGGGATATGCTTGAGAAGATTCCTCTGGTGACAGTGTCAGTATGTGACTACAAGTGCAAAACTACTGGAGTTAGGAAAGTAGCCAATATAGAGGTGTGAGGTACTGAGTATGCTTAAATGGACAGAATTTTTTTCTTGTTTCTTAAGATTTTTCATTTCCCTATATTAAAAGAATACTTTTCCTCTTGGTCTTTATAGCATGTGTTGTTTTATCCTTTTTTAAAGGTGTTTAGGTACAAAAAACAAAACAAAAAACAAAAAACCAAATACCAAAACCACAAGCATGTAATTCAAGACTAATCTGCACAATAATTTTTAAGCATTTCTAAGGACTTCAAACCCAACCTTTAAGAACTCTGTACTGAGGGTTCAACAATGTAACTGCTAAATACATGTTATGATGAAGATTACCGTAGGAAAATTAGGGGAAACCACTACACAAATGAATGTGATATATATTTGATGATATTTGACAAACATTTAAGATGCTACACTCAACAAGCCCAATGACTGCCTAAATTTGTAGGTCAGCTGTCTTTGCTATTTGTTTTCCTTTTTGTTGTACAGTTGTCAAATATGTATTAACACACACACACACACACACACACACACACACACTCTCACTCTCTATTTTTTTAAAACCCTGCTTCAACACTTCCCAAGATTATGCAAGCATTTAAAGCCATACTACCCATTAATTAAAATGATTTTCTACAAATTTCTGTTAGTGAATAAAATTTTCTAAGTCTCTTTCTTTGGTGGTGGCATGTTTTTAAAATAGGGTCTTACTATTGTAAACGGAGCTGACCTTGAAGTGGCTGTGTAATTCAGACTGGCTTCAAACTAGTATCCTTCTGTCTTTGCCTTCGGAAAGTTGGACTCATGCCTGATTTATGAATACCCTTTAAAAATGGGTATGTGACATTAATTTCACCAAAATTTAACCTGTGTTGTATCATTAAGTATTTTCCCTTACTGCAACTGTTAAGTCTAACTATGACAAAAAACTGTGCTCTACTTATTTTTTTTTCTTTCTTTTTTTGGGAGCTGGGGACCGAACCCAGGGCCCTGTGCTTGCTAGGCAAGCGCTCTACCACTGAGCTAAATCCCCAACCTACTTATTTGTTTTGTTATTTGTTAGGACAACTACAGGGCTTTCAGTGTCTTTTTTTTTAAAGAATCACTTGAAGGTGGGAGTTAAACAAGCTTGAGAACGTTGAGTTTGAATCACCAATACTCATATATGAAAGGCCAGATATAGCTGCATTTTTGCCTGTAACTCTAGTGCCTGGGGTGGGCGATGGCTGGGTGCCAACCTAATGGAGGTTCAGTGAGACAGTGTTTCAAAAGAACAGCATGAAGAACAAAGCACCTGATCGTGTCCTCTGATCTGCGTGCACGCACACACCCACATTTATATATGCTCACTACCTCTGTATTTAGTGTGAATGATTTGCAATGTCCAGCTTACACTGTATGCTGGTCTTTAGAGTTATAAAAATAAAGATGTGGACTATAAAAAAAATAAATTGACCTTTTCAGTTTCTTCTTTCTGTAAAGTGGCTTTTCTAAGTGTTTCTCTGTGTAGCCTCGGTTATCCTGGAACTCACTTTGTAGACCAGGCTGGCTGCTGCCTCCCAAGTCCTAGGATTAAAAACCTGTGCTACCACTGTTGGCTAGTTTGTTTTTAAAATTTACTGAGGCTGGAGAGATGGCAGTGGTTAAGAGCATTGTCTACTGTTACAGAAGAACCAGGTTCAGGTGCCAGCACCCACATGGCAGTCCAGAGTCAACTATAACTCCAGTTTTAGGAAATCTAATGCTCTTCTGAACAACATGGGCACCAAGAAAACACGTGGTACACATACATATGTATAGACCAAACACTCATATATAAAAATTGAATCTAAATTTTTTTATTGTTTTAATTTTTTTTAGTTGAATTAATCTAACTACAATTTTGCATTTCTATCCTTGAACTATGAAAATACCACCTACTGGTCTATCACTTTTAGATAAACCAGTAGTTTTTAAAAATATTTTTTTTGTGCGTGCATGCATGCATGCGTGCGTGTGTGCGTGCGTGCATATGGATACATACAGGCTAAGTCATGTACTTGGAAGTCAAAGAACAACTTGGGGAGTTGATTTTCTCCTTCACCATGTGGGTCTCAAGGATTGAGCCCGGGTGTAAAGTGTGGCAGGAGGCTCCCACTCACTTTTTTTCTTTTTTTTTGTGGGCTCACAATATAAAGCCCAAACTGGTCTGTAAATCAGTGTTTGTATTTTGTGTTTGAGACAGGTCTCTAACTATGGCAATTCTCCTGCCAATCTCCCAAGTTTTGGGACTGTATATACAAAGCACCAATACTATCTTCTTTGAGGGTTGAAGAGAGGGACAACCATACATGCTGGGTAAGCACTCTAACACTTAGCTATATATCTTCTCTAATTTATACTTAAGGGAAAAAATGTGTGCATGTGTATGGCCATAGGATGACTTTTTGGAGTCGGTGCACTCCTTGCTGGAACAGGGCCCCTACTGCACAGTATATTCCAAGCTTGGCTTGCCCTGTGTTCTTCTGGCACATTCACCTGTCTCCACAAGCTCATCTTGCCACAGCAGTTCTCACATTAGTTGTACTTCACTGCATCCTGCTTTTTACATGGTTCTGGAATATGAATTCAGGTCCCCAGGCTTCAGTAGCAAGCACTTTCACTCACTGAGCCATCGCCCTGATCCCCTAAATTATACTTAAACTCTTAAGGAAGAAGTACATACAATTAACTTTAGGGCATTGATTTCGACTCCACCTTTCTAGTAGCAAATACCAATTAGCCTTTTTCCTTTGAAAATCTTTTGCAATTGAACAACTCTAATTCTCCTTCACTGATTTAAAATGAATCACATTTTCCCCACTAGACTATTATTACACTTTTTTTTTTGGTCCTTGTATATTTTAGTAAAATACTACTGAGCTACAATGCCCTCCTCCTAGCTTATTCCTCTTAGTTTTTAAAGATACAAGCCTTGTTTCTGAAAGTTATTCTATTTGCTATACAATACGTAACCAACATTAACACATACACTTTTTGGTGAGACAGGGTCTTGCAATGTTGCCTAGGTTGACCTCAAACTTGTATTTTTCTTTCTCAGTCTCTCTAGTACTAGACTGCAGGCACATACCACATCTACTGATGTTGATATTTTGTCTTTTTAAAAAACCTCTAAAACCAGAACTTTGTTGATATAATTGGGGGAGAGCACCCTCATGATTTCTTTCAGTTATTTAAGCTTTGATACCTTGCCCATATCTGAGAAACTTAAGGTTTCCAGTGTTCTCCACTATTTTTTTTTTTTTTTTGGTTCTTTTTTTCGGAGCTGGGGACCGAACCCAGGGCCTTGTGCTTCCTAGGTAAGCGCTCTACCACTGAGCTAAATCCCCAGCCCCCACTTTTTATTACTATAGTGAATAGGACATATTTCTTCATTTGTCCATCTTAATGTTGTAATAAAATGTTTACACACTGGTCCCAGCCAATTTTCTCAGCTTTTCTAGGAATCTAACTGTATTAACTGCATATGATAACAGCCACCCCTCTTTACTAGTACTTATACCTCCTTTGCGTTTGGAAGAGAGAAATATGCTTATAGCTAAAAATTCTAGAATGTCAAATAATAAAACAGTAGAGCAACTTGATAATTCACACATATATTTTAAAATTTGGTAGTGTGTACATGTGGGCAAATCTATGTGTGTGTGGGAGTGTATAGCTACATGTGGAAGCCAGAGGACATTAGATGTCTTCTGCTACTGTTTACACTTTGTACCTAGAGAAACTCTCCTACTGATATGAACCTCACTGTTTTGGCTAGCCAGCAAGCTCTGGAAATCTACCTGTTTCTGCTCCCCAAATGTGGTAATTATAGGAATACGCATCCATGCCTGGTTTTTTATATGGATTCTAGGAATTTAATCTGTTCAAGCATAAGATTCTTAGGCTTACATAGAAAGTATTCTTAAGCACTGAGCCATCTTCGTAGCTTTGATAGATTACTTCTGTACCCCTCTGAGACAGGGTTTCTATGTGTAGCCCTGGCTGTTCAAGAACTTGTTCTGGAACCCAGGTTGGCCTCTTTCTAGAGATCCGCCTGCCTCTGTCCTATGTGCTATGATTGAAGGCATATACGACCAAGCAAAGCTTGAGAGCGCATCTTAAAGATTAGTTTTCATAATGAATATAGCTGGCAAATGTTTTAAGATAAATTCATTAAAAAATTAAAACTCAGAACACAGCCATCCTAAGTACAAGATGCTTTTCAATAAAAAGTAGTACAATAAAAAAAATTCATTAAAAAATTATAAACATTTTATTATCAAATTCATGAGTGGCTATGTTACACTGCTCTCTCCATTTCAAATGTTAAAAAACAATTATCAAGCCGACTTTTCTGAGAGAATTGGTCACATATATTATCCTTTAATTTCCTTGAAGTTTCAAGAAGATAAGTAAATCTAATTTACTCTCCTTTTTTGTGGTCTTAAATCAGTTTGATAAAACAAAGGTAAACTATTTAAAAAATTGTAGACCCAGAGATCAAACCAAGGGTTTTTCTCATGGTTGGCAAGTATTATCATTGAGCAACAACCTCAAATCAATAATGCAAATTAAAAGGGCCTATGAGATGACTCAGAAAGTGAAGACTTGCTGCTAAGGCTGATTACTTAAGTTCAATCCTCAAGACCAACAAGTTCTGCCAGTTATCCTCTAAAACCTGCATGATTATCAAGTATATACAAGTACATGGGGAAGCACGTGTGTGCATGCACACACATACACCAAGTCAGGGTAAACTATCAAGATCGTGTATATGAAACACAGATCAAATAACAATTTCTTATTACTCTTTCATCAATTGGAGTTCTGGCTTTTAAAAAAAGTATATAATTTGCAACTATTAGTAATTATAAATATTTTTGCACCTAAATATTTGGTTTCTATATCTTGTATAACATCTAGAATTAGTGAGCTCAGGATTATATTTTTAAAGCACATGATGAATCTGAATAGACAGTTGGAATATTGTTATATCGTTTTTTACTGAAAATGTTTTTCTTACTATATTAACTCAAACACAGCATGATCAGAGAAACAAGAGTTAGTACTAATTGAATTAAGGTATTGGGTGGTGGCACATGCAGTCAGGAGAGTGAGGCAGGAAAAAGGCAAACTTGAAGCCTGCCAGGATTACATAGTGAAACCCTACCTCAAAATATAAATACAAAACACACCCAAAACCACCAACCACCAAAACATAAAGAAATCTAAAAATTTTAAGAAAAAGTATTTGAGTTCACTTAGAATTTGCATTGGCAAAAACCCAATTACTTTACAATCTCCCAAGTAATTAAAAACTTTTCTTTTTAGAAAGTAATTTTCTTTTTAGAGCGATATAGCATGTCCCTATTTCAAAGCCTAGTCTAGCTGTTCTGTTCCATGTTCTCATATGCCATGATAATTTAGCCACTAGTCCCACAGGAAAGCTAAGGGTATATTTTCAGCAATGTACTTTATTCCTCTCTTCGAAGTTTTATTTTAAAAACTTTAGATAAACTTAGAATCAAAATTTTAAAGATGGCTCTAGGAAACCATAGGAAAGAATATGGATGTATACTAGTCATTCTTTCTATTACTGAACACAGAATTTCCTTTATGCTCAAACTTGCAAAGTACTTCTTAGTATCATAGTTTGTATCATGTATCCAAGTATGGCTATTCCCAGGTAGTTTCTTTGCTTTGTTAAATTTGAGGATGACAAAAACCTGTCTTCATTCATTTTCTTAACTATTTCTTAAGTATTTAAGGGGTATTTACTTCTTTTTTTTTTTAAAGATTTATTCATTTTATTATAAATAAGTACACTGTAGCTGTCTTCAGATACACCTTGGATCTCTTTACGATGGTTGTGAGCCACCATGTGGTTGCTGGGAATTGAACTCAGGACCTCTGGAAGAGTAGTCGGGTACTCTTAACCGCTGAGCCACCTCTCCAGCCCGGGGTATTTACTTCTAACCAAGGATTTTATTTAACTGTTATTAGTTTTGAAATTTTCAGTTGATTATTAAGGTATTTCTAGGGATATATGCATGTTATTTACAAACGAACATCCCATCTCTTTGTCGTGACTTCTTATTTTTATTCAATTTTAGCTTTTAACAACCTTTGACATTTTCTTTTGAGATAACCTTACTATACATTCCAGGCTGGCCTGAAAGCCAAGATTTTTCATCAGTCTTGATTACTGGTATTACACATTAAGTGCAATTACACCAGTGTAAGAATTTAACATTTTTAATCTAGGTGGTTCATATGTGACAAGAAAGAGTATTTTATGAAGAATGACAGCAGTAATTAAGATTATGGATCTGCTATTGAACTAAGCACTCAGTTTATAGTGATGCTTAAGGGCAAGGTGTTTTCGGACAATGTTTCTCACTGCTTGCTAGAGAGAATAGAAATGTCATAAAGGTTGATGACTAACAGTGCTAGTTTAATTCCATTGAGGGTAAGTAACAAAGACAACTTCTCTCTGAGTGTGATAGCCAGGACATGTAGTCTGTTCTCCAAGATCAACTACATACATGTGCAACACACCCACTAGCTAGAGGAAGGCACACATAATAGTCCAATTCAGCTACTCTAGTTACACTCTAAAAGCTGTCAGTAAGTTGACACAAAGGAAAGCTTCCTCAAAATTTTTATTAAATTAAACCTGAATGAATGTCTTATTAGGTGAACAGATTAAAATCGAGATGAAAGTAGAATTGTAATATAAAGCAATTACTTACAAAATTCTTTTTTTTTTTTTTCCTTTTTTCTATTTTTCGGAGCTGGGGACCGAACCCAGGGCCTTGCGCTTGCTAGGCAAGCACTCTACCACTGAGCTAAATCCCCAACCCCTACAAAATTCTTTTAAATCCAACTTCATAATAATTACTCAGCAAGTCAACAAATGATGTTTTAAAAAACAAAAACAAAAACCTATAATCCCCTTATCACACAATGCAAAAAACCAAAGCAAAATGCTGAGGTATTACGTTAGCTGTAGCCTTAACGTGAGGTTTAGTAACTAATCTGTGTAGGTAAATTTTTTGTTGTTTCCTATTGAGACAGGGTCTTGCTTTTTACCCCACGCTGGCCTTGGACTTGAGCAATTCTTTTGTCTTATTTTGTCTTCCAAGTACTAGTATTCAAAATATCACCACACCTAGCTATAGCATTTCTGGATTACACAATATTCAGAAAATTGATCTGATTTTGAGTACCAGGGAGGATGTTTGGTATCAGCCTAGATTAAACAGAAAAACACTGTCTAATAAGCAAACAAACAAATAGGAGATCATAAGTCAATATACCAATGCTTTCAGCTATAAGCCTGCAATAGAACACTGTAGAAGACAATGGATCAGACCCCTTTTTTTTCAAAGTCATTTGGCTCATGTCCTTATGATTTAAAGACATGTTTGAAATCTCAGAAGTTTTATAGTTCTGGTAGGCAAGTTCTTTTGAAAAAACAAAATAACAATTTCTCAATGATGCCATTATTTCCAGCCCCTTTAGTCCCACCCAACAAACCACTTAAAATTTCCATTTGCTCCCCCTGAAGATTAGTGTTCCACCACTTTCTACTGTCTCCCCTTATAAATACAAATAAATATTTCCTAAACTTACTACGTTAAACGTATCTAACCTTTTTTATAACCATTTCTGTTGTTATCTGTATACTGTCTAGATCCTTCTTTGTCGTCCTGGGAAAACTGATCCCTGACTCGAGATCTTTCTCTTCCTCTGTAAAGACAGATGTAAATTAACTATTTAGAGAAAACACTATTTCTTTTTATATTATAGAACCAACACTGAAAATTTTACTGTGAACCTCAAATGATGACTGTTCATGTCAAGTTTAGAAAAGGATCACATACATACCTGCATTATCTTTACAGATACTAGAAGAATTACTATTCTCATTACTTTGGTATAGGTGCTGTGTTCTAGTCTCTTGGGGCACAGATGATGTCTGAGTCATCCCTTCTTCCAAAGCTTGCTTTATCCAGCGCTATGGGAGGTGGGGAGGGAAGAGAAGAAGAGAAACCCAGAGAATTTTCAATAACCATTTAAAAGACACCTATTTTCAGTGCACTAACCATATTGTTACACATTAATTGGTGAGAAATACAATACAAATACATTCACACAGTTTCATAGTGGTTCTGGACAGGGAGGATCCTCTCCATGCAACCAAGGTGGGCTTTGGTTGCTCTTTCCTTTCTCTTTAATGAAGATTAATTTTGAAATAGTGTCATGTAACGTAGGCTGGCCTCAAACTTCCTAAGTAGCTAAAGATGACCTTTAACTCATGATGCTTCGGCTCCACCTTCTGGGCTAAGATTATAGGCTTCTACCACAATACTAAGTTTATGCATGTGGTAATAGGGATTGGACCAAGGGAGACCCTCTACCAAGTTACAGTCCCCACAATCAAGTCAGTTTTTTCTACTAGGCAAAACTCTCACAGCTGTGGGTTTCTATCAACCAATAAAAAAAAAAAAGTATTTATTCAACTTTCTACACTGCCTAGGATAGTATAATTGCTGAAGATAGGCTGGTACTTTAATGATAATCTGTATATGAGCTTCTTTGCCCCCTGACTAGTTTGTACAAATAATGCCCCAGTAACTACAAATCACTGAGGAGGGAAGGGAAAAAAAAAGCTCTGAATAAAAAAGTGGAAGAAGGTTTTAAAGAATTCTTTCCACTTACTTTTTTTAGTAGCTAATATGTAAGCTAGATGGATGAGAAATAAAAAATTAAAGTCAGAAGAAAGCTTACAAAAACTATGGGGTAAGATTAGGTATTCTGTGGGTAAGGAAATTTATTCTGTGATTTTGTCTTTTTAATATACACAGTTGTAAGTTGCTCACCATTCTGTGGCTCTCCTGTCCTGACATAAGACAGATCCAATTTTGATAAACATTAATTTCAGCCAGACTGTCTCCAAATAGGAAAAGGTGAACTAGTATAATTTTATACCTTTAGAGAACATAACATAGGTCAGTAAATATTCTCCTCAACAGAGTAGTTATAGAAGATCTGTGGATAGTGGTTGATTAGAACCTGGGAAAACTCCAAGGAAACTTTACTATGAAAAATTCTCTATCATGTAAATATCTTTGTGGTTTACTAAGTTCACGAAAAAAGTAAACAGAGGTAAGTGGACACACACACACACACACACACACACACACACACACACACACACACACACATATTCAGAATCACTTGAATCACATTAATATTCTAGGACATGACAAGATGTCTAAAAAGCCAAGACCAAGAGTGATAGGTTCTTTTTTTTTTTTTGGTTCTTTTTTTCGGAGCCGGGGACCGAACCCAGGGCCTTGTGCTTCCTAGGTAAGCGCTCTACCACTGAGCTATAATCCCCAGCCCCGATATGTTCTTTATAGAGTCCCAACACACAGGTTATCAGAAGCACAGACCCTTAGGATGCACAGGAATATGCAAATATTAAATTTTATATTATATACAGTTTATTTTAAATTTATTTTTCGATTCAGAGCAGACAGGAACTCAAATCTGAGATCCCTATGTTTTCCTCAAGAAAAGGAAAAGAAAAAAGAAAAAAAAAGAGAAAATGTTACTAAAAAATATTTTCAGTGTAAGAAAGTCATATGAGTTTATATTTTAGATCTTAAAGACTAGGAAAAAAGGGAGCTTATATAAAACTAGATGGGACATTGAGAAGTAAGATGTCACCAGTCTTGTCTCTAAGGCTAAACAAAGCCAAATCAAGTAACCCTTTGTCAGTGTCCTCTTGATTTTTTATAATATTTAGGATTTATAAATATGGAACATTTTCTTCCTATGGATAAAAGATTACTTTCAAATTTTTATTCTATTCTGTTCACCTATGAAAATTCTATCTAGAATAACTAAAGTCTGAAAACAATTCTGTTTTCTGTAAAATATACTGAAGTGGAAAGGAGGTCCAAAGACAGGTAAGGCATGTTTGAAAAGGGGAGAGAACAGTGAAATAACAAAGTTTTGGAATGTAAAGACCTAGTTTGAAACCTGCTTTCCCAATTACTAGAGATGCCTTACTTTGGGCAATTTTCTGAACCCATTTCTGGTCCTGAGACTAAAAGACTAGGTTTAAACACTATAGCAAATGATCTCAAATATGCAAAGAAACCTTGTAGCATAGCACTGTAAAACTTTCTCAATGATTCAAGTGGCTCTGAATATATTTACCCACTCACTAATTTTTTACAGTATGTTTATGTTTAAAGAACAAATGATAACAACCTTTCAAAGGTAAATAAAACAATGCACACCATGGTAATTTTCTAAGGAATCTTGGATACCAAATGGTCTTTACATATGTCCAAATGACTTTATACAGAACAAAAAAGGACACTGAAGGCTCACATGTTTATTACAAAAGAAACACAATGAAGACAAAAAGAAAGTGTGTATATACTTTCCTACCTACCTGTTTGTCTCTCTGTCTGCCTATCTCAAACTTAACTGAATGTAGACAATCCTTAGGAGATTAATAAATGTCCTTGCAAATGAATAATCTGGGTACAAACATACAGATACGAACTTGTCCTATACTGCTTTTAACTTATGAAATGTTTAAAGATATTATGAAACAGAAGGTCTATTAGAAAGAATATATATTATTCTCTGGAGAGATGGCTCAGTGGTTTAGAGTGCAGTTGCTCTTGCAGGGGACCTAGGTTTAGTTACTAACACTCACATAGAGGACACGTGAAACTCCAACTCAACTCTGGCCCCTGGAATTTACCAGGCATGCATTGTGGCACACTTACATATATTCAGGGAAAATACCTACACACAAGAAAAAATTGATTCAGATTTCTAGCTTAAAAACAAAGCTTAGCCTGCCCAGAAAAAGATTATGTTGTATAATATAATCTGGTTTTTTTCTCCTAAGAAATATTAAAAAAGCAATTTAAACTGAATTCCAATGTAAATAACGGTAAGATGATCTTATGAGGCTGCCCTCAAACTTCTGATCCTTCTACCCCCACCTCTCCCAAGGGCAGGACAAGAAATCTGCACCATAACTACTGGGAACGGTATGGAAATACTCTTCCAACTGAGCCACATCACTGGTCATAACGAATAATTTCAAGATTAATTTTAATGAAGCAGCCTTGCTACGATAGTCTTTTTCTAAAAACAGTGAGTATACAGAGCTGAAGCTATAGCTTATTGATAAAGTGCTTGTCCAGCTTGTAGAAAAACCATGGCTGGATATCTAACCCTGCTTTAAAAAAAAGAAAATGGTGTGGGAGATAACTAAGGATGAGATTGGTCAGTCTTGAAGAATGCAATATGGAATTCAGTTAAATTCAATTTCTTTCTGTTTGTTGCCAATGGAGACACTACAAATATAACTGCCAAGTGTGTGGTTTATGGCTTTAATCCCAGCATCCAAGAAACAGAGGCAGGCAGATCTCCACGGAGTCTGAAATCAGTTTATTTTACATATATTTATAGACAAGCCAGGATTATTTTGATACTTTAAAAGTAAGTAAACAAGCAAAATACAAAACATAGCCAGGTAACAGGAACTCAAAGACAAAAGAACAGTAGGTAAAACGTTTGTTGCAAAGCCTGATAACCTCAATTTGATATAAAGGGGGAGACAATGGACTCCAGACTTACTCTCTGACATCCCTATGAGAACCACCTCCCTATACATAGTAATGAAACAGCAAAAACAAAAGCTCAAACAAAAAGATTTTCTATGTAAGTTATACTTTTAAACAAGTCTGTTTGCTTGGATATCTGCTAGTTGGAAAAGCAGAAAAGGAACAAAAAGATTGAAATCCTGCATAATTACCAATAAGGCATTTCAAAAGTTAGTTTAACCCTAAAAGTTAGTGTGTGCACTCTGTGTGTGTGCTTGGTTTTTCATGCAGGTCAGAAGAACCCATCAAATCTCCTGGAACTGGGATTACATACAGGCAGTTGTGAGCAGTAAGTGTTCTATCTAAAGTAATGAGGCATCTCTCCAAAACCCCTACTAACTCTTCTTAGACTCAAGAATATATTTTACAATCTGATAAAAGTAGATTTTACTACCTTCATAAAAATGCTTTACTGACTATCTACATCCCAATATTCTTTTTCCATTCTTTCTTATTCCTCTCTCACTCACTCTAATCTTCCTTTTTTTTTGTAATGAGCATGACTGTACTTATTTATTTTAAACTTAATAAGCATAGTTTCTATTAGGGCTGTCTGACCAGTGCCCGTTAATACTGAAGAATATAATAAACTGAGTTTATAGCCTTAGGGAAAGAGAGGGTCCTTCTTTTCTAATTTTCAACACTCCTCATAAAAGCAGTTAGGATTCTTCCATTACTTAAAAAAATATTACATTTTAAGAAATCATTATTTTGTGGAGGACTGCATATTTCATGTTTGTGTGGATGATAAAGGACAATTATATGAACAGGTCTTCTCCTTTCACTTTTACATGGGTTCTAGGATGAAATTCAGGGAGCTAGGCTTGTATGACAAGTATTTGTCATTTAGCCATCATATCAGCTTTCTATTTTACTCCTCCTGAAGAACTAAACAGTGTTTAGCTAGTCTGTAGGTAGACTGGGTCTGTTCTGCCATTCTAGATTTAGGGAGTTCTATCATGTTCCATAGCCAGTAAATCATGTTTTGTTTGGATTTTGCAGCCTAGGCTGTCAGCACAATACCCCCTTGCCTTAGCACACGTGACTACTATACCTGGTTATCATGGGTAATAGTGTTTTTGTACAACACACCATTTTCCTTTCCCGATAAACTCTTTGAGACCCCAGAGTGGTATAATAAATGAATTCCCTAGAGACCCAACTCCCCTTCGTTACCTAGACAAAATTCCTACAGTGATCAGATTTTTCAAAAACTTCGTATTGTTGTTACTTATGCCACCAAGTTACTTGATGTTACCGTATCATCCAACATTCCTTTGATAAGGACCTTGTAGTCAAATTTCTCAGAAAAATCTTCTACTGGGAGTTTTTCCCATACAAACTGAGTGGGTGAATTACTTTGTAGGATGTGCCATTTAGGCTTCTGCGCTTCCCTCATGCAGACTCCTGTTTTCTTCCTCCCCTTCCATACCCCATGCCATTCTGCTGATCCTTCATATTCCTGTCCCCAAGAAATAACTTATGTTCTTGGGGAAAGAAAAAAAAAATCTTTTAAGTTTGGAGGAACTAGGGAAGACCTGCTGGAGTTGAGACTGCATCACATCAAATAAGCTAAGGCAACATCCTCGTGTGTGACGGCAGCAGAGAGCATGGCAGACGCTGAGGGGGCAGCCTGAATCCAGATCTGAGGATTAGAGAAAAGGGGGTTCTAGGGAAAAAGAATTGTGCCCTGTATTTCTAAAATCACTAAAAAGCACTACAGGCTTAAAGTACAATCAATTTCCTAAACACCCTTGGAACATATGTACAAATGTGGGAATTAATAAAGTACATTCCCCAAAACAACTACCAAACACTACTGGTGCTAGACTCAAAACAATAATAACTAGAGTCCCAGAAAGGCAGGGAATGAGAGTCTAACCCATTGTTTTGAACCAAGTAACAGCAATTATAAGGTAATTTTTTTTTTGGTCTAAACTCCTTTAAGAAGTAATAGTAATTGATTACTTAGTTTCAACCAAAATCTTATCAATTTTTACGATTATCACCGTTCTCTAAATATTTGGGGCCCATCATCATACAATAGTGACAAATAGCCATGCTTTTAGTATCATAAAAGCACATGCAAAAGACATCCCCCCCATCGATTGCCTTGTGCTCTCAGTCAGTTAGTAACTTGAAAAGCTTCTAGGTATGGCCAGGTAAACAGTCACAAGTTTGAGCACCACAAATGCAGTATACATTCCAACTTGACCATAGTGGCTCCTGCAGAGTCTACTTCCATGTTTAACAACACAATACAAACTCACAAAGTTATCTAGAGATGCATGAATATCTAGACAATTATGTAAAATTTAACTATAAGCATCCTATAGTAATAAACATTTCCATCATGGGCAGGTGCAGGTACACACACACACACACACACACACACACACACACACACACACACACACACACACAGAGAGAGAGAGAGAGAGAGAGAGAGAGAGAGAGAGAGAGAGAGAGAGAGAGAGTGTGTGTGAGTGCAGACAAACACATACCTTCTTACAGGAGCTGAATGTGCCATCAGGCAGAAGGGGCCTTCGACGCCTCTCAGGCATAAAGGGTGAGCCAAAGCGAATGTAGTGTTTGGGGGTCGTACAAATTAATGGGGAATGAATAAGACCCGGTAGCATGTTCAGGGTTGTTGCCAATACAGTTGGGTCAGTGGTGATACGCAAAGGACACTCGACAGGGCATTCTTGCTTCTCTGCCTTGTCATTTAACCATTCTGTAACTAGATACTAAAGGTTTAAAAAACAAAACAAAACAAAACCCATTAATTATCACTGCATTTGTAACAGCTGCCAGAAGCAGTAGTGTAGTCCACAAATCAAACCCCAACTAAAAATTAGAAGAGATACAGCAACCATAGTGAAGATGAGTTGAGCATTCAGAGTGTTAGGGTATCTTTCCTTTATCTTTCCCATGCTCACGACAGAAAGAATACTTTATCAGTGATTTACGTTCTGTCTAAAATCAAGTGAACAAAAAGTAAGTAATATGGTTTCAGCTTTTAGTATAAACAACTTTTATCTAGAAATGTTTAATCTCATAATTCTAAGATTACTACTTCTCTGCGGATTACAGGCTCTCTTGCTTTACCATGATATCCTTACCGTATGAAATTTATATTGTCAACTTACCTTTTTGGTTTTGGGGTATTTAGATGCAGCACGATTGACATGGGATCCAGTAACTGATACCACAGTTGGGTCAGACCCTGTTAACGGTCTGCTCTCTCCTGAACTGTCTATATTTCCAGCTTCAGGAAGAGTTACTGAGTTGTTACTTCCTCCTTCTTCCAAGGCAGCTTGTGCGAGCTCTGCCTGTTGTGCGTTGGCCTGCTTCTGACGTTTTAGTCTTTGGGCTGAACTGGTCCGGTACCGAGAAATTCTACTCTTCGGTCGGGGTCTAGAAGGCTTAGCTGGAGGTGGTTTGGGGACTGGCTTTTCTGCCGCTACATCCTGTAACAATATCAAGGCCAAATGTTTACTAGAGACTTCTCTTCTACTTTAAAGACAGATCTCCCAGGCTGGCCTCTAGCTTACAATCCTCTTGCCTTAGCTTGCTGAGTTCTAGGATTAGACAAGATACCTCTCACCCAACATCAGGAATGTCTTACCTGTTTCTTACTTTTCTATCAATTTAAAGCATTCTAAATGATAATGGTGAGGGGATTTTCAATTAATCCTCAAGGCTGGAAAGATGAATCACCAATTAACACCACTCCACAAACTCTCTAACCAGTTTTAGTTTTAGATGGGGATCCAATCCCATCTTCTGGCCTCAGTGGGTAACAGGCACATACATAGTTCACATACATACATGTAACGGTTCACACATAAATATAAAAATAAATAAATATGAACTAGGCACTGTGTCGCATATCTTTAACCTTAGTACTCAGGAGGCAGAGGCACATAGACCTCTGTTAAGTTAAGGCCAGTCTGGTCTATAAAGTCAAGTTTCAGGCCAAGCGGGGATATATACAAAGACCCTGTCACAAAACAAAATTATTTTTTAAAAAATGTAATGTGTAAGTGCAAAATTTTATAAACTTTATCTTTATTACCTAAACAGACCAAAGATAAACAGCTGGCTTAGTTAACTTCTAATAGACATCTATAAAATAAAAATAGCTCAAAAGTCAGTTAAAGCTAGGTACCTATTATTAAGGTTCTTAGGGAAGACAATTCTTGTTTCTTTTCTTTTTTTCAGAGCTGGGGACTGAACCCAAGGCCTTGTGCTTGCTAGGCAAGCGCTCTCTTGTTTCTTTTCTACACCCAGAGGTTCTACGTTAAACTCTAGTCATTGCTAGGTCAGGGAAGAAACAGATAATCTTATCCTGAGAAGCCCCTGGAAGGTTAGGCATGTACCTGAGCTATTCAGAGATTCTGTGAGAGAAACCCAAAGATTTGCTTTCTCCCCTTAGAAATGGAGACTGAGCTAGGCAAAGTCTTTATGTTCAGTATGCATTCTCCCAAACCAACGGATTCCATGAACTTATAACAGTGCTTATCTAGGAGACACTTAGGTGCTAAGGGACTTTGTCATTCAAATGTTGACTTCACCTGTCTCTTTGCGTCCCACAAATCAGCTGCTGAGATCAAAATAGCTTATTCTGATACAAAGCAATGTTGAAAATACTAAAGTCTACCATTCCAAAAAAAAAAAAAAAAAAAAAAAAGACAACTGACATTAGAGAACACAAGACTTTTAAGAGTTTTTCCTCTTACCCCAGCATGGGAAGACCGCCGAGTATTCACACCAGTGCTCTGTGGGATGCTTGGGATGGCAATGTTTGTAACAGGGTTGTTAACTTCTGACTCGGGGGCTGCAGTTTTTGTCTCTTCTCCAACTCCTATCTCTGAACTGCTAGTAGTAATCTCTACGTCTGAGTTGCTCTGCTCTACAGGCTGATCCCGCCGTTTCTTTCTCTTCTCTAAAGTTTCAAAAGCATGCATGATGGCTTCAACCTTCCTATCTTCCCGAGTCTAGGCGGAAGAAGTATTAAAGACAACAACAAAAAGGGCATCAACCAGAAGCTATTTCAGAAGTAACATTAGTGGGGTTTACAAGAACTTATTCGAAGTATTTTTAAGACAGCATATGTATCACTAAACTTTAAGACAAAAATTTTAAAATTGTTTAAAATATAGAAAATGGTTGTAAAAGAAAGTAAATTTAAAAACTAAACATTTAAAAATAGGTGAGCTACACATGTTTTAGTGAATACAGTAACTATAACCAATTTCTGTCCTACTTTCAGAGTTGGAAAGCAGAGTAATTTGTCATTAAACTTCTTGTAAGCACAATTAAGAAATGTCTTTAAACAATCTAACAAAAAAATTACTATAGTTTGGATATGGACTGTGCCTCAAAGGCTTATGTTCAGTTAAAAGCTCAGAACTCAAGTGGTAAGAGCTACTGGGAGGCTGTGGAGACCCAGGAAGTGCACCTTATTGGAGGAAGCAAGTCCCTGGATGTCATGGGAGAGCGTATTCCAGCTTTGGCTTTTTTTTTTTTTTTTTTTTTACTTTTTTTTTGACTTTTTTTCCTCTCAGCTTCCCAGTAGCAAAGACATAAGCAAGTTTTCTTTGCAGTGGACTCCTACTTGCTCCCAAAACAATGAAGCCAACAGACTTGGATCTGTGAAACCTGAGCACAGGCAAACTTGGCCTCCTTTAAGTTGCTTTTCTTAGGCATTTCTGTCACAGGGATAGAGGGCTAACAATGCTGATACTCTTCCTATTCTCCCAGTAATTTGGGACCGAAGTCAAGACCTTGTGCATGCTGTACAACTATGCTATCAGCAACTTCGCTTGATTTTTAGTTTTTAAATATAAAAACAGAAAGCAAGAAACTTTGGACTTCATCAGCAAGTTTTAGGGAAATGCAACTGTTAGAGAAGGAAGTATCTTAAAGTCACTAACAGATAGTTATCATAAACTACTGTATGCATGCCTACATGTAGAAAAAGAAAAACTATAATGAGACCTACTTTGTGGTGAAATCTCAGAGTTAGAAAAAGTACAGAAACAGCTACTGGGTGGTACTTACCCTTCTGCTATGAGCTGAGTTCTCCTGGTCGTCTGTGGCCTCTTCTTTTTCTTCTTCCGGTTTTTCTTCTGGATTGTCAACTTCCTTTAAGACATAAACACTATTAGATCATATTCAAACTCTAAGCAGCAGCAATCTGCTTTATTCTGGCATCACTACCTCCCCATTCCTTTCTATGCTCTACGCTGGGAATTAAACCCAGACCCTTATACATACTAAGCAAGTGGTCTATGAGCGAAAGGATGCTTTAGTTTTGTTTGTATGTTTCTTGAGATAGGGACTTATATTGCCTAAGCTAGCCTCAAATTCATAATCACCCAGCCTCAGCCTTACAGATGCCAGGATTATGTGTGTGCATCACCATACCAGGCCCTAAAAGAACGTTTTTTGATATTATTACTTTTCTTTTTGAATTAGGTCTCATGTTGTTCTTTTTTCTTTTCGTTCATTCATTCCTTCCTTCTTTCTTTTCGTTCATTCATTCCTTCCTTCCTATCAAAATTCGTCTTTCAGCACAGGTTAGAACTCTTAGAACTCACAGAGATCCACATGCCTCCGTCTCTTGAATGCTGGAGTACTGTGCTACTATACCCTGGCTTTGTTCATGGTGATGTATGTAATAGCAGTGAATGTTTTAGCACAGCTCTCTAATACAACACATGGGATCAGACCATCCTGACTTGGCCAGGGAGATTACCTCATGCTCACTGGATACAGTTACTTTTTCTGGAACTTCTTGTGGTTGTGGGTCATGATTCTCTTCTGGAACCTCATTTTGCTGCTCCATCTCCAGCTCTTTCCGCCGTGCTTTTCTACGTCTGGTCTCTGCTCCAATGGTGGGAAAGCTAGGAGGTGGGAGTGGCAATTCTGCAGCATTGGGATTTCTTTTCTGTATGGGGCAATTCCGGTTTCCCTTGTGACAAGCACAGTCCACTTTGTAATTACTGTGCCAAAGAAACAACCAAAACTATGTCAGTATTCTTGAAAACAGAATATTATGGCATATTAACTATATACTTTATTGAAACACTGGTATAAGTTTCTCTGATGTTATTGACTAAATTAGATTTGGTATGATACTTTCAAAAAATATCCAGTTTTCCTGTATATCTCTACCTATAGCTTATG
Source organism: Rattus norvegicus (assembly GCF_021556685.1). Lineage (NCBI taxonomy): Eukaryota > Metazoa > Chordata > Mammalia > Rodentia > Muridae > Rattus > Rattus norvegicus. The sequence continues at coordinate 147,428,633 of NC_141537.1, read as the reverse complement.
TACAGAATTGGAAAGAAAACAAACCACACTAAATCAGTTCTCCCTACTGCTTTTATTTTTCTTTCGGAGACAGGGTCTAGTTGGCCTGGAATGCCCTATGTAGACCAAAAGTGACCTCAAACTCACACAGATCCACATGCTTCTGCCTCCCATGTGCTAGAATTACATAGATTCTAGGTAAAAAAATATAGATCGAAGGCAAAAAAAAAAAGAAAGAAAAAGAAAAGAAAAGTGGGTGGGGCAAGAATTGGAAACAAATTAAAATCTTAATAAGGCCATCATGCTGGTAAAAATCTCTGAGGTCTTACCAATTACTATATTCATAATCAAATGCAATGGTGACTTCAGCATCCTTGGTGATAGCAGATACAGCATAGATACACAGGTGAATCATCCCATCTGCAATCATGTGTCTCACCTGTATGAACAAGACATTATGTTTGTCTTCAAAACCAAACTCAAGTTTTCCATAAATGGGAAAAGTGTGACCCCAGTAATTTCTGCCTCTTTTGAACAGTCTGCTATTTTATTACCTCTATCATTTCATGATAGCGCACTGATGAACAATTAGACTTCTTCGAAACATAAAAATCTAATGATATCAGAAATCAGGGTGAAACTATTATTTTTTATCTTAAAGGTATATGCATTCTTCAAAAGAATTAAAAATTCCTTAGCCTGCAAATCTTACTGCACTCTCTGTGAATACACCGACTAATGAATTTTAGAAATGTTCACAACTCTTTCCCACAACAGCAAAGAAAAATGGCTTAGCTGGACTTAACAACTATTACTACAAGTAATTTTTATTTTATTCCAGTCCAACTGATAGACTTCCTATTTAGTCTGTTTTACTTAATAGATATTAACTTGCTGTTTTTCATTTCTGTCGTCTTTAAAGAAAATCTATTTCTTGTCTTTATCCCATCTCCATATGGCACCACACTTCTGTTTTTTCATCTCTGCATTTAATACAACTATTAGCTACAGACCTTCATCTGGGTGGAGTTTTCAGATTGTTTCTTCAGTATATGTGTCCTTTGGTGGTTCCATTGAAAGGGAAGTTGTTAAAGATAGCTTACCTCTGCATTTGGTGTACAAGATCTTCTGATGAACCGAGCATCATTACCGAAAGTACGAGCATCGACACACATCTCTACACCATTGAATTTTGAGTAGAAGAGCACAAAGGGATATGGTCTAGGGATATAATTAAAATTCCTGTAATTCTCAACACACACAAAAGAGCCACCCCATGACTACAAATGTGATACATATGCTGACTCAATAAGGAACAGTCATTTGTAATACCTAAGCTAGGAAACACCAGACTTGTCTGCTTTTCATTAATGAATAAGCACAACGCAAGGAATACTGGGCATGGAAAGGAGACATCACCAGTGTATACACTATGTGTTCTGCAGATTTATTTGCCCTTTTGTACCAACAGCAAACAGACAAGAGTTTATGAATGACTCGGCAGCCAGAACCATGCAAGCCCTCAATGCTCAATGAATGATGTTCTTACTTTTTGAAGAAATGCCCATTGACCTCAAATTGTTGTCGTAACATGACTTTCCCACGATATTCTATTATAAGAGTGTCCAAAGCCAAATCTCTTGCAGCCCTCAGGATTTTCCGGTGCTTTTGAACACGGGTGACTCTTCCCAGCTGTAACTGAATAAAAACAGAGTGTTAACATTAAAGAATAGCAAGAGCAGTGTGGTAAACATTTACAGTGTTTCATAAGTGTTGGAAAAGATACCAACATTTTCTTTCAGGTTTTATCAGTGTGTTATGAAGCTTGGAGATCATTCTGACATAAGCTGAAGTTTCCAAAAAACACGGTCTAACTCGGGACCCCAGAGAAGGCAGACTAAAGAAGAACTTAAGATGTCAGTGGAGCTGTGTCTACATTATGCATTTATAGCTTTCTCTAAATCTTTACAATTCTTCATTTCTCAAACATGTTCCTAGACTTGTTACATGTTACTATAACTTGATTTTGGTCAAAGGTGATCCAGGAAGGTAGTTAATTTTTTATTTGGTAAGGAATAATAATTTTGTCCCATTCTGGTTCTTTCGGTATTAAAGTAATTTTAATCTCTTAGTGCCTTTAATGCTTTAGTTCTTACCTGCATTTGGGAACCAATTACTGTATTATTACAGGCCAGTTCAGTTTTATTAATAGTGTCTAAAATAGCAGGTTTGCCCACAAATTCCTTGTTTGAATGGAGATGTTGTTCAAGGGCATTCTGTACATCCGCACTGTACTGATTAGTGAAAGCTTCTTCATATTGATCAGTCCATAGTCTTATCCGATTTTCCCAGCCCTCAGTGGTATTTTCATCTAAATTCTGTGCTTCAGAGGGAGAATTCTGTAGAGAACAATGATCAACTGAATTAGTAAGAGATCACTCATGATCACGGGAGGCAGCATAAACAAGATTCTTATTTTTACTTGAACAGTTGGTTTAGTGTGAGAGCAATGGACTAAGATCAGGGGTTTTGGCTTGCATTATCAATAAACTGTGAGGTCTTGGACACTGTCAAATAAGAAAATCATCTGCCTGTTTATAAAGTGAGAAAATAATTTAGTCAGTCTCTTCATCGATTACTAGTTTCATGACCATTTTCAGTAATAAAATCAATCTATCAAGATTGACATCAAACTCCTTGGGGGGTATCATAAAAAGACAAAAAGAATTTTAAGTTGTCATAGCACATAAAATTTCAAAATAGACTAATATTCATCCGTGTTGTATAGCAGTACAAATGATTTGTCTTTGTATTAATTAGGAGAACGAGTCACCTATTATTTCTAATAGCAATACCTAGTTTACAGTCTTATCACCCACAGGGAAAGTCACCATTTGGAATCATTATCAAATAGACTGAATAATGTTCCATCATTCTATGTAAATTGCCACAGAATTACTTATCCAAATGTACTGAAGAAATACTGGTTTACTTTTACCTGTTCACTCACCTTGCTGGCCCAAAACACTAGCTAAGAGTTGTGTCTTGTAGGAAAGCTCTTCATTTTGAGATTAAAAATCCAAATGCTATTTTCTATATATTTCTATAGCTACTACCTGTATCTTTATGAAAGTTCTCCTTCAATCTGATGACAAAATTTATAACCCAACTTAAAAATTTTAAGATAATTAAAGCCCTTTTTTCTGATTTAAATTTTAAGGTTCCTACAAGGCTGTGTTGAAATTGTAAGCAAAATGAACGTGTATATAAACGTCTCTGAGAGAAACAGATGGCTTTCTAAAGGTTTTGAAAGTTGAGCTAGTTACAGTATTAGTTGATAGCAGAAAAACAAACAAACAAACAAACAAAACAAAGAGGGCCTTAGAGTTGAGGTCTACAGTTAGTCCCCAAATTCTATGAAAGGTCCTTCTTGGTAAATAAAATGAAATGAAATAAGCAGCTAAAATACATGTGGCAGGGGCTGGGGATTTAGCTCAGTGGTAGAGTGCTTACCTAGGAAGTGCAAGGCCCTGGGTTCGGTCCCCAGCTCCGAAGGGGGGGAAAAAAAATACATGTGGCAACTTCTAGATCTATCTCATTAAAGAACCTCTACATAAGAGATCAAACTTTCAAATTTCAGGTAATGTCACTTGACACTAATGACAACCTCAACTGGTGCTCCAACTAAATACAAAGTAATTCTAATAAGTTGATCCTAACTCAAGGATGTAATAGCCCACTTAAGAGATTTAGGGATATGAACACTTAAAAGAACCAAACTATAATTCAAACTGAAGCTCTTAAATCTTAAAACTTTTAGGAGGTATGTCGTGAACTTATTCATGGCAGAACAAAAGAAGATACAAGAAAGGACAACCAAAGAACCTTTCCTTTAATTTATTAAACCAACCAGTACAACAAAACCCAGCCAGTATCTGAAAAGTACAATAGTTTTCCAAACATATACACAGATACACACACATACAAACACATCCACAAGGCACTCCAATCCTACTATTTGATAAGCAGCACTACATAAATCTCCACCAAGAAAAGCCAAAAAATGCCAAGAAAAATAGTGCTTTTTCAAGAAGACTACCACACATTAACAACACCAATTTCCTACTAAAGAGTTATCCTTTCAATTGGTGAGTCAAAGTCAAAGTTGTCAAGGAGAGTTTACAAGGGAGCCTGGCTCATCACCAGAAAATTCTCCCTCCAGAGGTTGAGTCCAATCACTGGAATAAAATACACTAGCCTCATTTTGTTTTAAAAAACTGTGACTTACCCTCCACACCACCACAATGAAACAGAAATGTGAAAATACGTCATAAAATAGACAAGAACGTCCACTCTGGAGAAAAGCTTTGAGAAAACTGAATGGCAACATTACAACCTTGTGAAAAGCAGACTCCAAGATTTCCAGACCATCAATGTCAGAAAGAAGCCAACCAAAATGCAAGATCAAATGTAAAATGCAGCATCAGGAAAGGTTACCCCTTACCTTCATCCGTAAGGACTTCCGGGATCCCTCTCGAAATGCCTATCCCAAAGAGGAAAACAAGTAGAACAAAACAAAACTTGGTACCAAGAATGACAGTCATACCCATGTGACTAAAACTAAGGCACTAACCAGTATTCTATCCTGCCTCATTTTCTGTGAAACTCATACAACTGTAAACCTCAAACCATGGTCAAGAAAAAGGCACAGTTCAAAGGCTCATGAACACCAACATGAATTCCAATACTTTTATGGAACTAGACAATTAATAGGTAAGAACATGCACTACTTATATACTATACAAACTGCTGACACTGAGCAGAAAGTTATTACAATCCTTAAATTGCAGATTATCAGTTTTGAAATTAAGAAGGAGACAAAAGACCAATCCCCTTTATAAAGGGTGAGCAAGTGACCTAGCAGCAACCAAGTTGCTGTGATGGGGAAGAAAGGAAAGACAAATGTTTCTATCTAAGAGTACAGAAAAGTGACCAAGACAATAAGGAAACCTAGACCATTCAAGATAAATTTCCTCATGTTTTGTAGTTGTTTTGTCTAGATACAGGACAATCAATCAGCCCAATGACATGGGTCACCCATGTAACCAAGACAAGATTGCTTTGTGGCAAAGAAGTAGGGAGATGCTGGAAAGATAGTGGAAGACTAGATTTGAGGTTGCATCTCATGAGATTGTACCAGGAAGGGCTGGCATTCCATACCTGGGATGGTGGTTGAAGTAGAAGAAACTGAGCCTGTGGTGATGGTTACGTAGATTAGAAGAGAGTTTGATCTGTTTGTACATAATATTGATCAGCTGATTTTTTGAAAGTAGAAAAAAGTGGCCAAACACTGGCATCAAATTTCTTCAAAGAATTTTAGTGTATTTGTGCTCGAATCAAATGTTTGAGCTACTTCAGAATACTTCCATTCAAGGTTTGTTTTATACTGCATACCTTGATCTTCTTCGTCTTTGGTGCTGCACGACCCTTTTCTGGACTCTTTTTCCGCTTCTTGGGTTTGGTTCTTCTAACAGTTAAGGTGATGCTTGTAGGTGTGTGCTGTGTTGCTGTGTACAACACAGTGGAAGGAGAAAGCTCCTCATCCCAGCTTTCTGTTGCACTGCTATCCCCACCTGAACAAAGATGATTACACAGTTCAGGCACTAACATCGCCTTCTACACGTCTCACATCTGGTAAGTCATTAATTCTACATAGATCCCTAGACCCCCACCCTTTTCTGAAAACAAAGATTTGTTGTTGTTGGCATGAAGTTTCTAAGATTTATTCTATTCTGTATTCCATCTATTTTCCCCCCCTTCAAATTAGTCTCCACATTCTGCTGTCTTTAAATGGGTAACTTAACAAAAATAAGTAAATAAATAAATAAATAAATAATTTACAGTCAAAATGTGGGTTTAACCCACCTTCTGCTCACCTGATATGTTGTCCTGCTTCCGCCGATGAAGTCTAATAACCTTCCCCCTGCTCATTCCCCTAAAGAGGGAAAATAAACTTAAAGTAGTCCTTCCAGCAGCATGCAGCATATCACATCATACATGGGAGAAGTGTCTCTGCAGATACTACCCCTCCCTCCCACCTACCAAATGTTTCCAGGACATTAAATTTCATATCAAATTCAATAGCTTTAACATCAATCTCTCATTCCTTGTTGTCAGCAATTCTCACCTAGTGCAGAGAATTCGAGCCAAGGAGCACTAAGGAATCATCTACATTAACAAACACAAGAAAGAATACTTTGAGCTTTTCCCTACTGATAAGAAACCCTAATCCCAGCAACCCAGGTTTGAATTTAGATGAAACAGGATCTTACCTGCACTTGTCACAGTTGAGAAGGAAGCCATCCTGAGAAAGACCACAAGGACACCAGGTAGGAACAGTCTCTCCTTCAGAGTTCGGGCTGTCTCCACAGCGTTCCTCTACGGGCGACGGCAGGCCATTCAGGTCAGAACGAGGGATGATCGTCTGGACAGGGGGAGAAGCAGGAGGTGTCGGAGGAGGAGGGGCTCCGTAATTATGATCCTGAAAATAAGATTTTTTAAATCAACAGTGTCCAAACACTGGCCCCTCTCTCCCCTAAAGTATGGTACATATGGAAAGAAAGAAGAAAGTAGTACCCTTCGTTTTTTGGCTTCAACCAGGAAAGTGATAAAACAAAATGCCAAGGTCAACTGGGACATAAAAACAAGAACAATGATGCAGGGCTAGACGTCCGCTGGAGGCAGGGAAGTGCAAAAGGGGCAACTTCGTCATGCTGCATATAAACATTTCAAGAAAGTCACAATGTATAAGAATGGATTACACTCCAGGAAGATCACTGCTCTGGAGAGAAACAAGTGCATACTCACAGCATAAGGCAGTCCTCGACACCCATGCCTCTGAGTGGTCCCATAATTATGAGTGGAGTACAGGCTCTTCTCATTAACTGCTGGACTAGCCTCCACAGATTCAGGGCTGCACAAAGGCGAAAAGCAACGCATGATAGCATAACACCTACTCTTCTCTTAAACTAGCAGTTCACTTCCCATTCTAATCCCTTCTCTTTCCACAACCACCAGCCACTAGAATAAGAACTTAGTGAAAATCTGTTTAACATAACTAAGCCTATAAATAAGAGTGTTATTGAATGTGGATTTGTGTGTAACATGAAGCCAGTATAGGCAGATGTCTCAAGGCAGGCACCTGGGATACAAGGTGTCCCTAATGACAAACACAAACGTACCAGCAGAGCGGGGAGTTTCCCCTAGAGAAGCCACTCTGGGCTGGTTTAGACTCAGAACTATTCTTCTTAATTGGATCTCTTAATACTTCCATGAAACCTCACATGACATTTGCAGTGAGTGAGATGATGAAAGTGCCTTCTGCACTGCCCCAGGGACCAGGCCCTCTTCCATTCACTACCAAGACAGGATACCCTGAAGAAAGTACAGGCAAAAACAATGGCATCTTATATTTATCACACCTCTCATCTTGATGAACCACCAAATACCTTTTCACATATTAGAATTTCTCATCCACCAAGGACATGCAAGCATATTCAAGGACACAATTGTTAACAGCTGCATGATAATAACATAGAACTTCAAAATAAAACTGGATTTGGGAGTTAAATTTGTTTCATACTAGATACTAACTGTGATTACCATTATGAATCATCTATAATTTGGGTCTATATGTATTGATTCATGTAATATCTGTAATTATCAAACATGATCACCCCCTTTTTATAGAGGGAAGTGAAGCTGAGGTGGTGAGATTACATGATTTTTCTAAGTATGTATGCTTATAGAGTCAGGATTTAAAACAAAGACATCTCTGACTCAAAGCCTCCTCCTTTCCCATTATGCACTGCTTGAAAACAAGGTTAACACTCTATCTGTATACTGTATTTGAGGCCTTTAGGCCCAGGAACTCTCTCTTTTTTATTTTTATATTCAAGGTCATAAATTTAACATAAGTTTTACTTGATTAAAGAAAAAGGCATCCATAGCCAAGGATGAAATAGGTTTTTTCCTTGTTTCTTTACTTCAACTTTTGTTATCTGGTTCAGTTTTATGGACTTTTGAAGAATACATAAGGAATATAATTGTATGACTTGGCAGAAGTGAGAATGTTTTGTCTGTAATGTACATCAATCAGAAAAAAGATTCACCCATTAGCAACACCAATGGTCAGTGTTAACACAACTCTATAGAGATCACAGGGTTTTGGCGAATCAAATAATTCAGTTTGTTCCAAATAACCACCTTCCTGCTTCAAGATATACAAAACACACACACCAAGCAGGAGTACACCGTGCAGTTCAATGTAGCACATGAATGCTAAGTAAGGGAAGAAAGGAGACTGAGATGTGTATTGAACTCACCTAGTTATGGTCCACAACTGTGAGAAGGGGTCTTACTAACAACAGCAAAGGTCATTTCTAGGTGAGGAACTCAGACAGAGGAAAGTGTTCTCTGTTAGTGAGGTGCATGCACTTTAGTAATTGACAGGGTCTTCAAAATGGGAATTGGCAGTGGGGGTGGCTGGAAGGGCAATATATCAAGAATGCAGGTCAGTATTCTTGAGAAAAGGATGATCTGAACATGGGTCACTGAGGCAATTGGCTGAGTATTAGGAAACAGGTAGGGTTTCCTAAAATGAAACCAAAGGCAGACAAGCATTAATAAAATGAAGGTAGAATTTAGTTTTTATGATGGACAGTTAAAAGAAAATAATGGATTTATACACTGTTATTGACTATGTATGTTACTAGATAAGTAATTCAAAGGGCTGTACATAGTTTTATGTAGGGGATTTTATACCATTAAACACATGGGGTGAAATAAGAAAGTTGTTTATTAGAAATGAAGTTTTTTTGTGGGACAGGAAAAATAAAAGTTGCATGAAATAAAAGATGGCCATGGAGATGGAGCTATGCTGATTATATCTTACCCATCTCCAAACTGGGTAAATATGAACATATGCACTTCATGTGCAAGTCTAGGGAATAAAAATAAAACGTACATTGTGGGGTTAACAGGCCATCCTATTGCTCAGTAGTATGCAGTCAACTTCAAGCACAGCCATTTAAAATATTGTTATGCACACCTAATCTAAAATTTAAACATATTTTTAATGAGGAACTTTACAATGTCTACATGAGTTAGAAATTATACATTGATTTTTATGTGTATTTTAAAACACTGATTAAAATTTTACAGTATAGGATATGGGGAGGTAGCTCAGTGCTTATCCAGTCTGTTTGAGGACCTGGGTTCAAGCCTCAGGACCGCAAAAAACAACAAACAAAAAAGGAAGTATTAGGACTGCATGTCTTTATTAGACAACCATTTTATGCAAATGATTATATCCTTCTTTTGACTAAAATGATTTAAGAGTTGGGCATACATAGAGAAATTTGGCTCATAATAGATATATCCCATCAATTATGTGCAACGAACAATACTCAGCCTGACATTATAAGGGCATCTCTTCGAAAATAACTGGTATTTGGTCATCCAAGAGATGCAAAGATCTTTTTGTGGTTATTGTTATATCTACAAGTTTTCCTACAAGTAACTTTGTGCATGTATATAATTGCAAAATGTTAACAATCAAGAGTTAAAAATTTTATGAGGCAAGGTATAGGTTCTTCCTTGGTTAGATATGTTGCCCTGAATACCACATTTCATCTTGAGAGTTCTTGGAACAACGGTTAGGCATGATGAAGGACAAATATCATTAATAATTAGTAACAGACTAGCATATAAGCTAAATGATTGACCCTTTGTAAAACTAATCAACAAGAAATGTGAAATTGGTTGTTGAGCATAGTTATGAGAATTTTGTCTGGAGATACTGAATGAGAACCCTTAGAAAGTTCAAGGACACAGCACTGCAGTCATACTATAGGCTAGACTACGTTCATTCTTGAATTGCTCCTTGATTCCCCAGATCATATGTGCAGTTGTTATACTTGGAGGAAATTATCTGTTTAAAAATAACTGCTTTAGATCTTTTCCTTACCTACCAATTCCAAACGTACTCATTTAACCTCTTTACTTCTTATAAATAATAATGCTGTCTACTTATACATCATTTGTTAACACTGTAGTAGGTTATTTATGACTTTATAAAGACCTATAACCACTATACAATTGAGCTGGCTATCCAATAACACAGCAAGAGTTTTAAGCACTTTATTTTAGAGAAAAATTACACAATTGGAAGTCTCAGCTAATAGTATTTAACTAAATCTTGTTGGCATGCAAAAATCATAACCAAAACCAAACCACAAAAAAAAAAAAAACAACAAAAAACAAAAAAAGAAAACCAAAATAAAACCCCCCAAATGACAGCAACAAAGTAACAACAACAACAAAAAATCCTCTACAATAAAGAAAGACAACTAGTCATTCCTATACCCTCCCTCCTCCCATTGTTTTATGGGAATAAGCTTGAAAATGACTTTAAATTCCAGACTACCCCAGAATACCATATATTACTTCCCAGGGTAGTTTAATGTCTTCCTCTTTAAGGAACACAATAAAAGTCAACAGTAGGTAGCTTTATAAAGAGAGATACATGCTCTTTAATAATATCCTCAGTTTTAAGGAAACCACTATTAACAAGGGACGCCATTCAACCCAGAATTCTGGAACAGTCGCTTTGCTTTGCTGAAGGGGAAAGAATTCCCAGGGACTGAAAATGGCAAGAGAAACGGGAATTAGAGCAACACCCACCTCACTCAAGAAGTGGCTGTGGGATCAAGAGTCTGAACTGGACCTGAACATATTCAAAACACCAGGATTTTTCCAGCCCAGACCCTAATCCCTGGTACTGCCTGGAATAGACTTGGCTTCTGGGGGTGTGCTGCCCCCTAGGCCCCTTGGGTCTCTTTCGCTGGACTTTCACATCCTGGTGTAGTGCCACTTCGTCTTGAAAGGTAGGGGGCTTCCACTTCCTTTCTGTAAGCAAGGAAGATTGGGTACAAGGGAGGTAAAAGGACAAGAGGGGGGAATCTGTGAGCGGGGGCAATCTTGGACAACTTAAAAGAGAAGGGATACAAAAGGCTAAAAAATTTTAAACCGAGTAATATATAAAATTGTATAATGAAGGCCTACCTTCATTGTCATTTGGCATTTAAATTCTTCAAAGAACTGAGTCTATTTAAGGGATTGGGCCTTTCGACAAATTCTGAATTCCTAATGCTGCTCTTAGCTGAAAAAACAAATTTGGTACCACTGACTTTGAAGGTCCTCTTTCTAGGCAACGAATATTGTAAAAATAGATGATACAGCTCTCCACGTCTTCTACCCCAGAATGAGCTGGTTAAAAGCAGCCTGCCCATATAAAGTTTCAGCCCCTTTACTCTAGAATAATGGCAAGTACATAGGAAGAGGCCTTCAAAGAAAATCAGTCTGAAAGAAAACCTATCTCTTTTCATCAGAATAATTAACTCTTTAGAAGGAGGTGGTAACACCCACTTCATTTCAATCTTCCCCGCCCATAAAACAAAGGAAAATGTAATCACTGCTTTGCAACTTTGATTCTATTTACCCAGAAATCCCTCCTTAAAAGCTCCTTTCCTCCCCCTTCTAATTCCTTTGTCCCTCCAACTGGGGGTGGGGGGAGGGCAAGCCTAATGTTTTCTGAAGTGGGATAGGTTTTAAGAAAATATTACATATAGTTTATGACCTGCCCGGAAGAAATCCATCCTCACACAAGCTTGCAGCAATCCTATTATCTAGGAAATAGCACTTACTCTGATCCAGCAGCCATATCTGAGTACGATGTATCTGGTGTGGTGACTCCCAGAGGGATTGCAATGCTCATGACGTCCAAGACAGCAGAGGGTAGGAATCACGGGGTCCAATTAATGGAGACTGACCACTCAAAGAGTGGGGGTGAACTGCAGAGCCTCAGCCAACATGTTACGGACATGAGGAATCCTGCCACAGAAAATGAAAATATCCACTGACCAGAGAATTTTTTAAATTTATCTTAAATGCTGTTAAGGTGTTTTGTACTGTTAGAATAACAATTTTTGTGTTTGTGGTATCTCTGCACAGTGTGTATGCTTGAGAGTATTCATGTATGCACATGGAAAACCACAAGAGGATTCTGGCTGTCTTCCTCTAAGGCTCTCAAATCTTATTCCCTTGAGACAGGGTCTCTCATTGAACTGCAAAATCACCGTTTTGGCTGGGTTAGCAGGCTGGCCAGTAAGCTTGTAGGATCCACTTGTAGTATCTATGCCCACCAGTACTGGTTAGAGGTATGTGAAGCCACAGCCTCCTGTCTTCTTACATGGATGTTAGAGATTTGAATTCAGGTCCTCATAGTTGTACAAGTACTATTTATATTGTAAGCCATCTCTTTAGCTCCCTTAATAAAGTTAAAAAAAATTAAATCTAGGCTTACTATGTATTCTAATTTAACTAATGTTCTACAAAGGAGATTAGTAAAAAGTTACACTTACTTTTAAATTTCTATTTTCATTATTCTTTTTTCTGCCAAAGTGAAAATAGTCTGTGACTGGCTCACTAAAAACCACATGATCCTCACTCTATCTGTTCAGCAGATATACTTTTCCAGTAGTCTACGATATACCAAACAAATTTTTTAAGATTTAGGATGGTTATCAGAAGTATCCGAGAACTACTATTCTGTAATAGTTTCATTTAAACTTCTTCCAGGAAACCAATGAGCATAGTTGAATCAACACTCAGTTATTCCTTCTAATGTAAACCTGGTAGAAGATATCAATTGTTATACTCTGACTTGTTAAAAATCTGTTTTATTTGCATGTTGTACATTTTAAATGTACACAGTGCCCACAGAGGCCAGAAGAGGGCACTCAGAATGGAGTTTCAGACAGTTTTAAGCTGGTATGTGGGTGCTAGGTATTGAAACCAAGGTCCTGTAGATGAACAGCCCCTGTTTTTAATTTAATGCTGAGCCATTTCTCCAGCCCCTCTCTGACTTCTTTTAAATAGTCTTAACTATTAACTAATCTTAGAGATCATGTAATTATCTAAAACCCATAATTGTGCAGTAATATACACTGATAGATATGAATAAAAACAGAAATGAGAGGCTGGAGAGATGGTTCAGTGGAGAGCACTGGTTGCTCTTTCACAGGCCCTGAGTTCAATTCCCAGCAACCACATGGTGGCTCGTAGCAATCTGTATAATGGAATTTGAAGCCGCCTTTTTTTTTTTTTTTCCTTCTTTTTTCTTTTTTTCAGAGCTGGGAACCGAACCCAGGGCCTTGCACTTGCTAGTTAAGCGCTCTACCACTGAGCTAAATCCCCAACCCCTGAAGCCTTCTTCTGACATGCAGATAATACATGCAGATAGAGCAGCCATACATAAAATAAACAAATCTTTAAGAAAAAAACATAAAAGAGGGGGTGGAGAGAAGAAGCTAAGCATGTGTGGGTATAGAGGACATACAGAAATTTGTACCTCCTGCTCAATTGTTGTGACTTAATGACTTTAAAAGAATGTACTTTTTCTCTCTGAAAGGTAACTAAAATACTAAAGAACATTGCATGACAAAGATTATTTTGCATAAAAAAGCAGTGAATATACTTTGATTTGGTAACCATAAACTGGCATTGTTTAGGAAGAAAAAAACCAGTGAGTAGTAAATATGGGGAAAAAGCAGAATAAGACATTAGGAGGTAAAAAAGCAGTATCTGCATGATTCACATTAGTGGTTTCATATTAATGTAAAAAGAGCTATAAAAATGTATGTGTTTAGAAGTCAATAAAGGCAAAGGTCTAGACTAAAAAGGCTCTGGTAATTGATTTATTAATTTATTCAACAGTAGAAAGTCATCGGCCAGGCGGTGGTGGTGGTGACATAAGCCTTTGATCCAAGCACATAGTGGGAGAGGTGGGGGATCTCTTGAGTACAAGGCTAGCCTGGTGTACATGGTAAGCTCCCAGGACAGCCAGAGCTACCCAGAGAAACCCTGTCTCTAAAACTCAAAACGGAAAGAAGTCAAATAATTACCAATACTATTAAAAAATAGTTAAATAAAACAAAAAGTAGATGATTCCTAAATCAATTAGGAATTAATGAAAATTTTAAAGTTACTGATGAGACATGAATTTCATTTTGATAAATGACACTTTAATGTGGCAAAAGAAAACTAATTCTGAATGGTCAATTAGTCCAAAATTAAGACCACATAAAGGTATTACTTTTGCACCACTAGTTGAGAAAGCTACCACAGCAATAAATGAAAGCAGTTTTCTGTAGGACCTGGGCCTCTTCAAACAGGGTATGGCAAAATACCTGTTCTCATCAACTCAGGGTGACACTGTTAAGACTAAAAACTAAAATGAAGTCAATTTTCCTATCAACTTGACGTAATTTATGATCAGTGTGACTGCTGTACTTGCTGTCATTGAACCAACTTGCAAATAAATATCCATCCCCTCTTAAGTAGCTAAACAAGAATTCTCAAAGAACACCCAAACAATTGGGTAAATGACAAAAAATCTGCAAGTGGCAAAGCAAAGAGAACACCTACACATAAACCCAAAGAGCACATAGACGGGCACAACCTCTAATTTTAGTTAGACAATTTGCATTAAGAAAAGTCTGAAAGTTGTTTGACCTGATAAACACCGGAATCTATCAGATAACTTATGACTAATCAAAAGAATTCAAGTCATTCAAATCAAATCAAACCAGAAAAGGCCTTAAAATTATTCAACACTATTAATAATTTTTTGCTATTGCCACCACCAACATATATTCATAAAAATAAGTATTACCCATCTAACTGCCTATCATCTACAGACATACATACCTGAGCCTGATAGTTAATTTTTTCTCTCTGATAGTAACTTGAAAAATGATACATTACAAGGCAAAGATGAAAAGGTTACTTCAGGTAGTATCTCCTCTCAAAAATGAATAAATTATTTCTATATTACCTTATAAAATCCTAACACAATAGCTAGGCACACACCCAGTAATCCCAGCATTCAATAGACCAATGCAGAAGGCTCAAGAAAGGCAAGCCTGGACTATACAGTGAGACACTGTCTCAAATGCAGTGGTGAGATATTACACCAGCCATCTGAACAGTTGATACACAGCTTTAAGAAACATCAAGAAATTAGCCTATTAATTTTTCTTCATAAATTCTTTTCCCTCTTATCAAGTGTACTGCTGCTACTATTCTGACAAAGTCGATTTTAATAGGCCAACTTGATCATGTTGTCCTAAATCATAATGGAGTTTCTTTTTTTAATGTCTGTCTGTTTTTGATGGTCTTAACTTAATGTACATTTGTACACCAGAAAAGGACACCAGCTCCTATGAGGCTGTAGTTATAGATGATTGTGGGTGCTAGGAATTAAACTTAGGACTTTTGGAAGAACAGCCAGGGTTCTTAACTGCTAGGTTATCTCTCCAGCCCCATGACAAGGTTTCCTAATTCAAATTTTGATAATAACAAAATTCTTTTTATACAGTTCCTTCATTGAAAAAATGATGTGAAAATGTAGCTATTTAAATGATAAAGAACCTTTACTACATTATCTATATACAATCTTTTATTATATCTTATGTAAGAAAACATTTAGTTGGGTTTAATCAAGCTTATAGCTAGAGTAGCTATTAATTTAGTCTCCTAACTTGCAGATGTGTAAGAACTGTGTCTAGAAAAAAATAATTTCAAAAATATAATTTACTCCATTACTTAAATTCTTTTCACCAGAACACAAACCATGGCAGAGATTAAAAAAAAAAAAAAAAAGACCTTTTTTTTTTTAACCCCAAAGCTGTAGTTCCAAGGCTAAATATAAATACTATGCCTGACGTATCAAGAAGGATCAAGAAATGTTTACTGAGTAAACTCATCATGGTAACCAAATTCAACATTTACTAAAATTCAAAATACAACAAATGAAAAGGATTTGGGGCAGTCACCTTTGAGATCTCCCCAATTATATGCCAGTAGCTCTGAAACCCGAGAAAAGTCTGAAACACAACTTAATATATGAAGAAATATTGATATGCTCAAAAAGTGGAATGTTATAGATTAATAATTTTATTTCTGTATTGCCTTGTTAATCACCCTACTTTCCATTTAGAACTAAGCTTACCCCTTTAACTTGCATGCACCATTGCACACAAAATAACTAAGGGCAGGAAGAAAATAGCCTTGGTTTCCAAGTTGATGAGATACTGCCCTTCTCTTCCCTTCAATCAAAACTGTTTTCCGGGGGAATCCCAAGTTTTTCTGTCTTTCCTGGGGGTTCTTTACTCACCAATTCCAACCTCAGTAACTTTTGGGTTTTTTTTTTTTTTTTGGGAAATCGCTATAGCCTTGGCTCGCCTTCCCAAGTGCGATAATAATAGGCATACACCACCACATTCCAGTTTTACTTTGGACAAAAGGGTCTAGAAAAACACTAAATTATGACTCCTTCCTTTTCCCTCATTTCATTCCTGATAAAAAGTGGGGGCCAGGGGATCAGTTCTACCTGTGGTCAATTCCATCAACTTACTATATCCCCAAAAAGGAAGGAAAATAGGTAACCTATTAGATTTGGGGGAAAGAAGAGGAAGAAAGGAAGAGGTAGGTAATCAGTATTTCTTAAATTCATGTTTTCTTCACAAAGTCAAATATAGTACTGACCAAAATGAGCTTTCAATAACCAAAATAATAACAGGTCATAAACATGGACAGAGAGTTGTTCACGAGTCACCAATTATTAGAGGGCATGCCCTTTACATTTATGTTTTTTGTGTGTATGTGTTTCTCATTTTGAAAAATCTAGAAGACAAAGTAGTCTTTAGAAAAATACTCTCAAAAGTATACTCAAAATTTTAAAAAAAGGTTTGAAGGTAACAGTAAAAGGAAGAAATAAAATAGCCAAGTCTTCAGCAGCAGCAAGTAAGAGAAAAGACAGGCAAAATAATAGTATAGTTTCACATCAATTAACAATCCACCAGATCTACAGAATACTGAATCCACAAACAAACCCAGCCTGTCTTCCAATACTAAGTACTCTTTTGAGAGTTACCATTTATTTGTAGTTTCTGGACTTTTAAGAGATTTCAGAAGATATGTTATCAGACAGGTGAGGCGGAAGCAGCTGGGAGACAAGAGTCCAATAAACAGCCAATCCAATGAAAGAAACACACAAGTCTGCTTTAGCAATCCTGTGAAGAGGACTGGCAGGAAGAAGAGTGCTGCTTTAGAAAGAGAACCAGGCCTCATACGCTTCAGACAGTCTTTGTACTGAGGCTGTGGACCTTGGCCACTCTCCCAGAGATGATGCAATCCTGACTGAACAAGATCTGCTGCCAGACAAGAGATTGTTAGCAGCCTTTGCAGACAGCAACTCCGCCAAGAAGCAATCTCTGAGCAGCTCCCCATAAACCACCAGAATGTCAAATTTCTTCAATTTCAGTCTCTGATAAAATAAAAGGAATATTCCTACCACATACATCCCAAGCAAGCCCCTTTGCTAGAATGCCCTGTCTTACCTTGCTTTTCATTTAACTATGTTTATAATAACCACCACTCATAATTACATTTAAAATGAAACACCAAAAATATTTTTACTTTTAACAGAATTCTCTAGACATATTAACAATAAAACCTTTACAGTAAAAATTTATACTTATCTTCCTCAGTTTCCTATGAAAAACCAGGGATACCAAAGTCTCTTGTATAAAAACTGCCATGAAATCTGATCCACAATTATGAGTCAAAAAACTAAAGATAAATATTTAGGCTAATCTAGGGCCAGAGAGGTAAATTTTGTATTTCTGAAATTACATGGAACTCAGTACATAAAATGATGTCATCTAGTAGATAAAAAAGAAAACCTACTACTGCTTAGGTCAAGATAAAAGTTAAACAATGTATCTTTACAATGCCTCCTTTTCTAAGGGGCAGCATGACTTCAGATCTTACTAGAGTTAATGATTATAATCTTCCTTAGGTATTAGGTTTCTCATATATCAGACTGTTCTTACCTTGTTAAAAACCTTGTTAGTGAACTCCAACAAGAAGCCTCAAACCAAATTTCCTTTTAAAACCACCACCCTTAAACTAGGACGTAACTCAAAACTCAGGTATCCTACACATTTTTACCTGAAAACATTATGCTCAACCCTGTATTTACATGATTACATAATGAAAATTAACATGTCCAGCACAACTCTGAAAATTCTTTAGTAAATAAGTTAATGAGTAATTTAACTGAGCTAAGAGAGAAAATTTGTTCAAACAGAGACTGGGGGTGAAATCTGGTAGGATGCTTTGGTACCACCCAGCCCTAGCCTTGCACAAACTTGGCATAGCATTACAGGGCTATAATCCCAGGGCTTTGGTGGTAGAATTATCAGAAGTTCTAGGTTATGCTGGGTTACATATAGAAAATTTTGGGCAAATCTGGGATATGTGAGTCTTAGCTTAAAAAAAAATTACCTTCAGAAAAATTGCAAAGGGGTTGGGAAAAAAATAGTAATTTTATGATTTGATCTTTCAATCTGCTTATCTAAAATACTGTACATATAAGTTGAATCTTTTTTTAAATCATTTTTTCTTATGACTATAAAATTTAAAATGGGGGGTTTAAAGGGTGGGACTGGGAGGAGAGAGGGGAGGGGAGTGAAAGTAAATAAATGAAAAACATTTTTTTAATAGACTGGGAACTATTATGAGGTCTTTAAAATGTAGCTTCACTCTCCCATCAATTAACAATCCACCAGATCTAAAAAATACTGGATCCACTGACAAACCCAGCTTGTCCTCAACAACTTCTATTTTCTACGTTATACCTATACTTTATACTTCATTTAAACACACACACACACACACACACACACACACACACACACACAAAACACTTACTTCAAAATGCAAGTTGTTTTTTTTTACCAATAACCAGTTTTCTGCCGAACTCATGTACCATCTGAATTATATATGTATCCATTTCTAGCCAATACCCAACTATCCCAAGGGAAAAACCCAGCAATACCATACATAACATATTACTTTTTTTTTTTTTACCATGGGAGAAAAGGATACTAGGAAAAATGATTACATAAGGAGCTAGAACTTTTGTGATATAGCCCATAATTTAGTTCAATGACTTCAGAAACACTGTATTACACAAATGACTTCTAAAGTTATCAAAATAAAATACTCATTTTCTTTATTCCTGCTTTAAATTTCTGTGAATCCTGACATGGTCCCGACTAGCTTGGGATGCTCAAGCCAGGCCCAGTGTTTCATTATTTCTTCCTGCTGCCTATAAAGGCGGATGAAGAAGTTTCACCTCCTTCTCCAGCACTATGTCTGTTTATAGACTGCCATGCTTCCTGCCATGATGATAATGGACTAAACCTCTGAACTGTTAGCCAGTCCCAACTAAATGCCTTCCTGTCATTTATATAATGTCTCAAGTAGGTCCAACAGAAAGAAGATTGTCCTGCTCCTGATAACTCCAAGATACACATGGAGAAGAATCTGCAGCAGGATGTTTATGAAGCTTTTAGAATTAGGTAAGAATCTATAAAGAAAGAAGTGCTATCACTAATAACCTGGATGTGGCTAAAAATAGCTTTCACTTTTCCCAAACACCCAAAAAACGAAGGAAGAGGAAATGTGAAAAACATGACAAAGAAGTAAACAACTCCACAATAAAACCCAAACCGAAAAAACCCAAAAGGTACAGGTTGGGTGTGATGGTAAAAACTTCTAATCTCAGTCCTTGAAAGGAAATCTCTGTGAGTTCCAGGTCAACCTGGGCACACAGCGAGACCCTGTCTCAAAACAAAAACTAACAAACCGAACAGTAACAGGGAGAGAAAGGATAAATATTACATTAGTATTTAAGAATATTCAGAGATCTTGTAAAAAGTCCACCTAATTTAGACAATAGTATGTTGGGGTTAACTCTGAAGATAGGGAATACAGGCAAAAGATCCAGGAGTTGTAGAAAAAGAGAGAAACAGATTGGCATAAACTGAAATATGTGACTTAACAATTCAAGCCAAGATAAAATTTCCTTTTCATCTAACTCTTCTTTACCCTCTGGTTTCTTTAACTAAATTTACATTAATTATCTCCAGGGGATTCTGGATCTATAGTCAATGTCTGTAAAGCTTTGCTTACTATGAAGCAATTTAAGACCAATTAAAAAGAAATTCCTATTTATAATGGCTATGATAAAGGTCAAGCTGCATGTGGCAGTAGGAGAGGATAGGAAAAGAAGTTGGGTTAAGACCATATACCATGACAACAGATCTAAATAATGACCTTAAATTAGTAAGATTTTAAGAATCAGTATTTTATTCATTCTTTGGCATAAGGAAAAAAATTAATAGAATGCTGTTCATTGCACACTCATCGAGCCAAGGTTTAGAAGCCTTAGAGAAAGGTCTGAAGGCCTAAATTACGGAAAAATAACTTCTCAAATACTGGAAACTTTGGTTTTGGGATTCAAGAATACTTTGATCTGGGTGTCAAATATGACCCAATTATTAGGATCTATGGACTTCTACGTGTTAATGGGTAGGCCAGGTTTCAGCAGGGCAGTCAAAAAAGACTGCATTAGGGACACAGAATCAGCAAAGACCAAGTCACATGCAGTCACGTGCTGGTTCCAGCAGAAGTAAAATAAGATTATCCTGCTTGACAAATAAATTTTTTTCAGATAGCTAATAAAATCTTCTGAAAGAAATGGGGGAGGGGGCGTGTTAAAGGAAAATGTAAGGTTTCTAATAACCGAATAGGGATCTTTTCCTCAAGGAATTTAGATTCTATATGCAAGACTTCTGAGCCGAGCATGGTGGTACATGCCTTTAATATGAGGAGTCAGGAGGTAGAATCAGGTAAAAATCTCTGAGTTTGAGATCAGTCTGGTCTATACATCAGAGTTCCAAGTTAGCCAAAAGTTATATAGTAGGACCCCATCAAATCTCAATGCAGGCCAACTAGAATCGCCTACACAGTTGAGGATGGGATTGTCCTGCCTGGCAAATACATTTTATTAAAAAAGCCAATAAAATTTTCTCAGAAAAATGAAAAAAAAAATCAAGACTTCTGAGGTTCTGTCCTACTGTGCTCTTACAATCAGACGATACTTAAGCATTCTTTCTTACCAGAAATGTACTTTAATAGGCAGGAGAATCTCACACTTATGCTCTCCTCTTTCTAACAAATTCAGACCTTTTAGATTTTCAAACTCTGAAAGTTTACATTTTCTAAATAGTTATTTACACATACCATGAAGCATACATCATGAACACATGCTCAGATGTGCAATTATGAGTATGCAGATCAGAGGACAACTGACACCTGAAGTTATCATTATCAGTCCTTGATTTAGGTAGGGTCTCCTGTTCACTGCTGTGTATACATGCTGACAGGACTACATACTTCTGGTGATTCCCCTCTCTCTGCCTCTCTTATTATGGGCTGGGATAACAGACTGAACTGTGTCCAGCTTTGCATGGGTTTGCTCAAAATCAGCCCTCATGCTTGTAAGGCAAGTACCTTTAACCACTGAGACACTGCCAAGACTTTATCACTTTACAGACAAAACTATAATTTCAAAAAGATTAACTTAAGTACAGCTGAGTGGTTGAGTGCTTGCCTACCATTTAATAAACTCTGGGCTATATGATTAACAATGAAATGCAGGAAATTTACTCACAAAAAAGTCACACATATAGCAGAAAAGAAAATTAAGATTTTAATGTATAGCATTTATTAAACTAATTACTTTGGATAGCAATATCTAAATGAAAAGTGTGTTTTATTTACCAGCACTACACAAGTTCAGAATAAGACTCCCAGCTTTTTTGTATTATGCAGATTTACCTTGAGTTTTGTATTATGCAGATTTCCCACTTTTCTCTTTATTTATCATTGACAACAATCACTAATATAAACACAAAAGCTATCTGAAGGTGTGTTTTCCATCTTAGGTACTCGACAGGCTGATTTCAAACTCCAATCCACCTGCCTCTACCTCCTGCATGCTAATATAGGCGTGTACCAAAACACCCAGAGTTTTATATGGTGGTAGGAATCAAAGCTAAGGCTTTGTACATGGTAGATACGCACTGTTACTAACTAGCTGCATTATCAGCCTGCCCTGAAGCTGCTGCTTTTCTCCTCTCTCCTTCCCTCTTTCTTCTCCTCTTCCCCCTCCCCCTTTTTGAGAGACGGTCTCGCTATGTAGTCCTGGCTGGCCTAGAACTACTCAAACTCAGAGATCCTGCACATCCTCCACCCAAATGCTAGATTTAAGGTGTGGAATCATCTCCTTACCTGGTCCCCGAAGATGTTTCTTATCTCTTTAGATAATGTTTGTTTACCCATGTGCCAAGCATTGCATGCTCACAGCCACATACAAGACAAAAACTAAACCAAATCACACCAAACCAAAAAAACCTCTTGACTATGTTTCTTTCTATAATAACTGAGTCAAATTCTGAAAAGAAAGTAACATTCCTGACTGCCTAAAAGCCAATCCACTACAATTTTTTCTTACCCTAATAAAGGTAAGTATGACAGAAAAATTTCTCAAAACGAAGAAACGAGCTCGACCATGTATGTTCTGATTCCTGATGAAGTAGCTAAGGACATTAACACCAAAGAAACCTTAAGCATAATACTCTGACTCCCACTGCAGTTGTCTGGCTCTATCAGTAAAGACCCTTATAATTACAAAGATGCTTATAAAAAAGCATACAAACATAATCTATGTGTGATGGGCACATGGTTGTAATCCCAGAACATGAAGAGGCAAAGGCAGATGATTTTTTTTCTAAGTTTAAGTTAGTCTACATGAGCTATAAAGTGATACTATATCTCAGAAAAATCCAACATTAGAAGAGCATAAAAAAACAAAAAACCAGAAGTAAAATTCTCGTGCATCCTCTTAAAAGAGAAAAGAAATAGCCTGACTGGTTTGTAAACTGGTTTTTATATTTAACAGGACCTATCTTTGTATCCATATGTACTTCTTCAATGATACAGTAGCACTCTTCTATTGATTCATTATAATTTAAACGGTTCTTCTGCAGGCAGATGCTCACTGTTGCTTGTTTTTGGAACTCTGCAGTGCTGCACTGAACACCCATTCATGTACTTACTGAGAACTTTGTTTACACTATACACACAAGTCTTTGGGACAAACTGTTCTAAGGAGAACTGCTAAGATAGTATGAACATATCTCATAGTCTTAATGAACCATCCTCCAGAAAAGTAAAGTGATTTTACATTCCCACATACAATGGAGTTGACTAATAGGGTAAGATGGCTAAATGTTATTTAACCCCAGAATTATCTTATAGTAAGTTGTAACTTACTTAATTGGCAATACGAGAAGGCCTACATATTCTAACAACAAAGTTCATGGAGGGAGTCAAGATCATTACTTTTTTGCAAGGTTCAGATGAATAAAAAGCTTATGTAAGTCACCAACCAGTAGACCACTGAGTAATGTTCAGGTGTGAGTTGCACAAGTGCTTATTTAAAATGTTTTAATGGATGAATTATCCTAAATCACTTTAAATTATCTCATGAGTTTCTTTATTCATTACTAGGAATATAAATTTCTCATATGAAAGAACAAACATCATTTTTAAAAAAAGATTTATTTTATTTATTATATATAAGTACACTGTGGCTGTCTTCAGACACATCAGAAGAGGGCATCAGATCTCATTATAGATGGTTGTGAGCCACCACGGGGTTGCTGGGATTTGAACTCAGAACCTCTGGAAGAACAGTCAATGCTCTTAACCAATGAGCCATCTCTCTAGCCCGAACAAACATCTTTCTTATAAACTGTTTTGTGTCACATAAAAATAGGTAAAATATAGGAAAACAATCCTTCCAAACCAAGGAGAAAAAATGCATGCGGTGTTCTGTAAACTATTTCTGGAAAGATAAGAACTAGTTACATCACATCACTGGTGATCAGCTGCTCTTGTTTTTACTTAGTGGTTGGTCTCTTTGAGTACTTGGGGACTTTTGGGTGGTGACAGACTTCAAACAGAGACTCACCTACTCCACAGTAAAAAAAACAGCTCAGTAACAGCAGCTGAGTGTCAGAATAAAAACATTTAACTGTTTAGACTATTCCTATTTTAAATGTAAAGCCAGCATAACTTTTAAGTCCAGTTATCAGAAAGCAGGCCATAAATACTACCAATGAAAACAATACTGCATCACCCATTACCCAAGTAAACCTCATAACTGTAGACAATGAAACTAAACTTAGAATACTTGGTTATTTAAAGAGTCACAGTATTGGAGAGTAATAGCTACCTTAAAAAAAAAAAAAAAAGACAAACATTGGGGAAAACTTTGCCTTAGCAAAAACTAACTTATATTATCCACACCATATTACTGACAAAAATGCAGTCTTTGGGATGGAGAACATACCTCTTTCTCTAGAAGCCCACGAGAATGGTATTAGCTAGCTAGTAGTTTGGTCTGAGATCCAGGACCTTTGACAGTTCCTATCACAGCATCAAACATATTTAATTATAGGCAGCAAATATTTTTACAGAAGACCTTGAAATGAAAAACTTTGACGTAGATACTATTTTTGATCTTGTTTCAGAAAACAGTTCACTCACTGTATTTGGAACAAAATGTCTCAATGATTACTTGAAAATTTAGCTTCAGGACACTGATAAAATAATACTTTTGCTGAATTCCTATATGAAACATAACTATGACCACATACCATGTTAATTTTGTAGTTAATTGTATTGTATCCTGAATCATTTGTTGTTTTTCTGGCCATAGCCTAAAACAAGGATTGAATTCACTGAATGGAGTAAAACAAAGTATTTTAGAATTTCCAAGCATCAGCTATTTTCTTTTTTCACTAAAACGCCTTCTATTTTTTTTAATATTTCTTCAGCAAAATATTTCAAAATGAGTGTTTTGCCACTGGTTTGCAACTGATGACCCTTAACTCTTGGTGGCCCTGCCATCATCACCTCCCAAGTGTAGGATCTATACCACAGCACAGGATAAAACTTCATTTTAAACAATTCCATGTCCCAGGGACAGTGAGTAAAGACTGGTTAAAGACACTTGGTAAGAAGTATGATGATGGGGTTGTGGATTTGGCTCAGTGGTAGAGCGCTTGCCTAGCAAGCGCAAGGCCCTGGGTTCGGTTCCCAGCTCTGAAAAAAAGAAAAGAAAAAAAAAAAAAAAGACAGAAGTATGATGATGACTAGAGTTTAATTCCCAGGACCCATATGGTGGAACAGAACCAACTCCAGCAAGTTGTCTTCAGATCTCCACACGGGAGCTCGATTCATACACACAGAGCACATGCACACATTCACCAACCCCATAACAACACAGTCCATGCTCCAGACTTCAATAGTTCTCTTATAAACCAACATTAACAACTAAAATGCAGAAGATTCCAGTTTTGTGAGGATAAAACCAAAACCAAACAAGTAAAACCCCAAAAACTTTGAAAGTGCAAAATCTGACTAGTGTGGTGGTACATGCCTTTGGTATCAAAAATCAGAAGTCAGAGGCAATTAGATACCCTTGAGTTTGAGGCTGGCCTGGTCTAAATAGAGTTCCAGGAATACATAGAGAGAGCTTGTATCAAACAAACACAAATGCAAAAATTAATACTACTAGTTAGAAAAACACTCTAGAACTAAACTATGGAAAACTAGCAATATTGATTAAGATCCTTTATTTTCTGTTCTTATAGACTACTAGCAACGTATATCCTGGTTAATTACCACTTGCCACTAATAGTGATAAAATTAATAGGACTCTTCTATAAATTAAGGATTTCTTATTTTCAAGATTGCTTTTCAAATTACAAACTCCAACTCTTAGAAGAAACAAACACTGGTGCTCCATTTGCTTTAGTACTGATGATATTCAAACTTTAGCTAATTCCTGGATATTTGTTAACTAGCTTGTTTTTCTACCAGCTTTCAACCATAATATATTTTGCATGTTCTCTCTCTCTCTCTCTCTCTCTCTCTCTCTCTCTCTCTCTCTCTCTCTCTCTCTCTCTCTCTCTTACTTGAGTACATACACTGACAAATTCCTGCTGATCCTGCTTTAGTAAACTGTTCAAAAGAGACAATACATTGGTCCTTATTTTGGCTACCAACTTGTACATTCTAAATACACTCACAAAACAGAAAAGGCAAAGATAAATGTTAAGAGGTTGTGACCATTCCTTATGCTTCTAAATTTCAAATTCAGGAACTCTTTTGTGACTTTCAAACCTGTTACTCTTTTCTAAAAAGTTATTTTTAAAAAAAGCTTAAAGAGCAAATGGAGTGTTATACAAATAAAATCAAACTAGCTCCAGTGCCTATTAGTAAAGTTATTTGAATTCTCAAAAATGAGAACTGAATTTACAAATCATTTCTTTGCTCCCTAGGTGGGCTTCCTAATAGTTTGCTACCCTTTTCAGACCTAAAAATGAGCTGAATCTGGTATATGTTTGCTCTCTTGAGAAACAAATTCTAGGGTATCTGTAGTTCTAAAAATATTTTAAGGAGTGGTCACTGATATTCCTAAGGACCCGATAAAGACCATAAAATTTTTTCCTTAAAAATAAAACCAAAATATGATCTAAAGTATACAGAAGCTCAAGTTTTTGCTCTATATACCCTTTTCTGAACTGCAAGTAGCCTGGAATAAAGGCGGCTTGAAAGTGACCTATAGTGTATAGATATTCGGAAGAAGCTTTGTCTCCCATTACTGAGGAAATAAGAATTTGCAATCACTATAATAAGGGATAAGTCTCAATAACTTCCCACTCATTTCCTCTGACAAAGCAGCCTGAAGGAAAAATCAAAATGTATCCAAACAACAAATGAAAGAAAGTGCAGTCAAAGGTCCCAGAAATTGGGAAAATGACATGGTATAATGAAAAGATCTTGAAATCAACAGATCTGATATACTGTATATTATTTACCTGTGTGGACATCATTCTAATGAAATCTGCTTATAATCCTCCTCAGTGCATGGTTCTAAGAATTTAGCACCTTACACATTTTGGTATATAGCTTTCCAATACAAAAAGAACTAGAATAGGGGCCTAGATGAAAACAAACAAGGAACTCTTTTTCTTCTTCTAAGGCAACCATTTTTCCGTGAAGGTGAGGAACAGACAGTTTTGTTCCATGTCACTAATGATGCTAATGCTTTAGTAATACACAGGCATATTTAAGTACCAGGTCAGTTTTCTTTCAAGAGTCTTCAATATTTGGCATTGATCTGATATATTTATGAGATGCTTCACCAAAAATTCAGCCAATTCAAAGATCTAGTCTATACTTACTGAACATGTTATTAACAATCAACAAATTTACTTCCTCAATCTTCTAGTCCAGAAGGCTTTCCAAACTTTGTAAACTTTTTTAATACTTTAAAAATTGTGATATATTTCTGTTTGGTCTATAAAGGATGTTCCAGGACAGCCAAGACCACACCCCATTTCAAAACCAAAAGAAAACCAGAAAAACAAACAACCCCCCCTAATCTATCTATATTCTTTTATTGAGCTACTCCATTTTGTTGACTGGAAATATGTGATGGTCGGGAGAGATGAACTTGGCTCATAGTACATATAGTAAACAACAGAAAGAAACCAAAACATCTGATTCTGTTTGTTTCATTTTAAGATTGGACCTTATTCTGAAGCCCAGGCTGGCATCCAACTCTAAATAGTCTTCCTGTCTTACCTACACCAAGCACTCAGATTACAGGCATACCTGCTGGTTCTGCTACGTAGTCTGCTTGACCAGGTCCCACTCTATAAATACTTTTACTTAAGTTTAAAATGTTTTATGAGGAAGACTTTTAAACAGGCACAAAACTAAAATAATTTTAGTCCACCTAGTCATTATCCAGTTCTAACAAATCCTACAGTTAATTTTCATTCCAAAGTAAATCCCAGATAACCTATCAGTTCACAAACAATATTTCAATACACACCTCTATACCCCTCCCTCCCTCCCCCTTCCCCCTCTCTACCCCCCCCACCAGGAGAGGGCATCAGATCCCATTACAGATGGTTATGAGCCACCATGTGGTTGCTGGGAATTGAACTCAGGACCTCTGGAAGACTGAGCCATCTCTCCAGTCCTCAGCTTATACTTTTAGAAGAAAAAGTTGCTGAAGACCTTTTTGCTTGAGGGAGGACTTTAGTTTGCCATTTTGTCCTTTCCTACAATTCGTATATCTAAAATACTGTCATCTAGTAATTTTAGTATTCTTCAACCTCAAAATATTAAAAATACTAAAAATCATGAATAAAACCTGTCAAATTTTTTTATCTGTAAGTACTTTCAGCATACATAGTACCCTAAAACTACTTTGAAGACTTTAACTCCAAACAAAGGTTCAGTTATCCTTAAAGCTTTTTTCTATTAAAATAAAAAAAAAGGATCTTATTTATCACTGCAGGGGGTAGATACATATCATATCACAGATGTGGATGTCAGAGGACACCTTTTCTTTTTTAAGATTTATGTATGTATGTTAGTGCTCTGTCTTCATGAACACCAGAAGAGACATCAGATTCCACTACAGATGGTTGTGAGCTACCAAGTGGTTGCTGGGAATTGAACTCATGAGCTCTGGAAGAACAGACAGTGTTCTTTACTGCTGAGCCATCTCCCTAGACCCCAGAGGAACATCTTTTGGGATCTGGTGCTCACCTTTCAACTTTAAATGAGATCTAGAGACTGAATTCTAGTTAGGTATGCACGGCAAGAATTTTTAACCTGCTGATTACATTTCTGAAGTAAACACTGGCATATTTATAAAATGAGAGACCTGCCTAGTGTGATGATGAAAGCAAATAATCAAACTAAGAGTTGGAGGTAGTCAGATTCACAAATTCAAGGTTAAAGGAAGAGTGACTGGGGGTATAAGTTCTGTGGTAAAACAACTGCTAAGTACAGGAAAAGCCTTAGGTGTGAAGTCCATCCAAACCTGCCAGAAGCTTCAAATTTCAGCTAAGTACCAACTACTCCTTTTTTTTAAACAATTAGTTATTTTCATATAATCAATGGAATAATGAAAAACAGGCATTATTTACAACATACGAACATAATCCTAAGTAAGGTTTGATTTGCAGTTTAAAAACTAATCAGATACTCATAGCGGTTACTGATTATTCTGTACCAGCAAGTTTTTCTATACTCTATTTACTTGTAACATTTATAATAACAACTCTATGAGGAAAGTACTATTTCTATTAGGGCAAATTAAACTTGCAAAGACACTTGAATTAAAAAATTAGAATCTGCCTGGGCAGTGGTAATGCACGCCTTTAATCCCAGCTCTTGGGAGGCAGAGGCAGGTGGATCTCTGAGTTCCAGGATAGCCAGGGCTACACAGAGAAATCCTGTCTTGAAAAACAAACAAACAAACAAACAAACAAACAAACAAACAAACATCTGGGTCTGAAGAGATGGCTTAGCAGTTAATAAAGACTGCATACTACTCTTACAAAAGAATTAAGTTCAATTCCTAGCACAAATGTTGGGCTGCTCACAAATGCCTATAATTCCACCCTAGAAGATCCTGAACCTTCTTCTTGCCTTCAAGTACTTCAACTTTTTATTTTACTTCATTAACTTGTGCACACACATTAATAGGAGTACAACAGTAACATGAATCAAGGTCTATCCAATTTCGGAGCTCCCATCTCTTTTTGTGGGTGTTAAAGGAGGAACAACTCAAAAGTACCTATTTCTTTTCTTTTTAATTTAAATTTATGTTCGCAAATATACCTGTATATTCAGCATAGTCATCTCACGCCCCTCTTATTTCCCTTTTAGAACCTTCACATTCCTGTAATCACTATTTCCTCACCAATTCACCTGTTGTGATTTGGTATTGTAATAATGTTAGTAGTCTACTTACTACAACTTGATAGTGCTGAAATGTGAAACCATAACTCTTAGGATATCACAGTTAGCAAGAATAAAACATTTAACTGATTTTAAAACATCTGAATTCATCTGAAATTGAAGTGAAGTAAAAAGGTACATTTTTCTAAACATTCAAGAAATGTCTGAGGAGCTATTACAGCAGTGTCCACCAGAAACAATCATGATTTAGCATTTCAACAAACATTTTTAGAAAAAAAAAAAGATTCCTACCCCCAAATAAGTTATACTAAATCAAGAAATTCTGGTTTCACAATATCAACCAACTGGACACCCCAGAGCTCCCAGGGACTAAACCACCAACCAAAGAGTACACATAGAGCGACCCATGGCTCCATCTGCATAGTTAGCAGAAGATGGACTAGTTGAGCTAATGGGAGGAGAGGCCCTTGGTCCTGTGATGGCTTGATGCCTCAGTGTAGGGGAATGCCAGGGCAAGAAGGCAGGAGGGAGTGGGTGATGGGTGTGCACTCTCATGGAGGCAAGAGGTGGGGGTATTGGATAGGGGGTTTCCGGAGGGGAAACTGGCAAGGGGGATAACGTTTGAAATGTAGATAACGAAAATATCCAATTAAAAAAAAAAGAAATTCTGATTTCTAAGAAACTCTATGTCACTGCTTTTATGGCATAAAACTATTCGTTACTGAAAAATCTAAAATGAGATAGTTTTAAATAAACTAACTTCTTAGATACTTAAAACAGAAGTATTCTGAGAAAATACCATCTTGAAGGCCAGCAAGATGGCTCACATTTGATCTCCAGAATACATATGGCAAAGAAAACTGACTCACGAGTTAACTTCTGACTTCAGGCATGTAGATATGCATGCCTCCCCATAAATAAATGTAAATGCAAAGATTACTCTGATGTTTATAAGAATAGGTGAATTCTTAGTGTGTGACAGAAAGAGGACAGGGAAGAAGACCTTAGGGCTAGAAGCAGGATAGGTTGATCACACTTAGCTTTTTAAGTTTTACATAACTAAAAATTATGTTTTCATCTACTTGCAAAGCAAAAGGTAATACCTGAAAATTTTGAAAGTGAAATAAAGTGTCACTGGAAATTGGGAGTTAGGCACAGAAAAAAAGATCAGTTTACTGAATTTGAAATACCAGTGGTTAGGTGTTTTAAAAATAATTCATTTTTAAGCCTTATTTATTTAAAAGATCTAGACAGCATCAATTTAAGAACAATGAACAGTTCTTGTCTCTAAGGATCATTGACCATTAAAACAAACTAAGACTGTGTGGGACAACCAAAGTAGAAAGGAAGACCAGAGTTCTAGGTAAGCCTGTGTCAAAGACCCTGCCACAAAAGGAAAGGAAACACCCCCACTCCACACACTGACACAACCCAGAATCTTTGGAGTGAAAAATCGTAAAAATGATCCTAAAACGTTGAGTCATACCAGAACACTATAACTAGAAAGTAATGAAACAAGAAAGGAAGCTACTAAGGACGAATTGAAAGGATTTACTTAACCAACAGCTAAAGGCAGTACTGAATGTCAAAAATACAGCAGAACTCATTACACATTAAACATACTCAAAACCATGAGGCCATAATAGTAATACAAGGGGCACCTTGAGTTTCCCCTTTTCTGACTGTATGTCCATGAGGGTATGGATATCCTGTTTTCAGCTTACTGTGAAAATTAAAAGCGGTTTTGAAAAAATAGCTCTTTTATTTATTAAGATACTAAAGAGAAAACCTCATTTCAAGCTGGGTGCTGCTTATGAGAGCCTTTAATCCCAGCACTTAGGAGGCAGAGGCAGGCAGATCTCTGTAAATTAGGTGCCAACCTAGTCTACAGTGTAAGTTTCAGGACAGCCAGGGCTACACAGAGAAACCCTGTCTCAAAAAAAAAAAAAAAAAAAAAAACACAAAAAAAAACAAACAGGCATGTCAACAATACTCCTTATTTTTAAAAATCTTATTAGTGGTCTAGAGAGGTAGAGGTTAAGAGCACTGGCTGTTCTTCCAGAGGTTCTGAGTTCAATTCCCAGCAACAACAAGGTGGCTCATAACCATCTATAATGAGATTTGATGCCCTCTTCTGGCCTGCAGGCATAATGCTGTATACATAACAATTTTTTAAAAATCTTACTAGTAATTAAAAATTTTAAGGATTTATCTTTTATATGTATAGGGGTGCATGCCCAGGGAAGCTAAATGAAGGCACTTGTGAGCTATCTGCATAAGTGCCCGAAACTGAACTCTTACCCTGGAAGAGCAGCATATGCTCTGGATCACAAGCCATCTCTCCAGAATTATTCTGGTTTTAACTTCAAGTACTAAATCTTAGTGGAGAGAACTACTCAAGCACTAATTCTTTGGGAACTCAGTTTTTTAACACCTTAAAGTTTGAGGATAGTAGTTCTAGGCCACAAATATCAACAGCTGCTTAATATTAAATTAAGCAAATACCATGAAACTCAACAAAGTACACACTACCATTATAAAGTATGTCTGCAATCTACTTCATCACTAATTCATATGAAATATAGTATAAGGACAGTAAAATGTATTAATGACAACCTAACTTTTAAAATCCAGAAATTAGAAACTCTACAAACCCCATTAAAAAAAATATACACAAGACACCAAAGAGAAGGAAGTAAAACCTATAGACTCAAACTCAAGTGCAATATATTGTCCTTTCCTTAAAAAGCCATTTCTGTACCGGGTGTTCTGCTCGTATATATGTGTGAGAACCACAGACATGCCTGGTAACTGTGGAAGCCAGAAGGGGGATTCCCCTGGAACCAGACCCCCTGGAACTGGATTTACAGAGGGTTGTGAGCTACCTTTTGGATGCCGAGACCCCAACCCAGGCCCCTCTATAAAAGCAGCAAGTGCTCTTAACTACTGAGCCATTTCTCTAGTCCCATTATGGCCCTTATCTTAACCAAGTGAATGAAAAGGTTCCGCTGAAGAATTTAGGGCCTAGTGTATGCTAGGCACACGTTCTACCATGGAGCTACACCACCAATCCCCAAACAGGCCATTATTGTTGATGCTGCTGCTGCTTTGGGGCAGGGTCTCACTGCATTGGCCTGGAACTCACTTTGTAGACCAGGTGCCTTGAACTCAGAGTGCTGAGTGCCTCTGCCTCCAAGTGTTATGATTAGGCTTTAACCTATATAGGGTATTTTAAACTAACAATTCAAGCCAAAGGAAATACATTTTTCCTACTCTGCTGTTTTTAGAATTTTCATAATAAAGTTTTAAAAATTAATCTAATCTCTAGCTACTTCTTGCCATTCTACTAATGAAAGGAAAATAAATTCTAAAAATTGCTTACAGGGTAGAATAAGAGACCAACAGACAAATTCTAGGACAGAATCAGAACTCTACAAAAACTGGTTTGCTAGGTGGGGACTAAGGATTTCCTCCACAGGTTGGAGATCTGGCTCAGTGGTTAAAGAGCACTGACTGCTTTTCCAGAGGTCCTGAGTTCAAATCCCAGCAACCACATGGTGGCTCACAACCTTCTATAAAGGGATCTGATGCCCTCTTCTCGTGTGTCTGAAGACAGCTACTTACATATAATAAATAAATCTTAAAAAAAAAAAAAAAGGATTTCCTCCACAGTTGATGGTCTGTTCTACGGAAACTAAGATGTAGCATGGTCCCTCCTCTTAAAAGATTAAGAAAAATTATTTTAGGTCTAGGGTGCAGTGATAGAACACCTGCCTTTCCCCTCATTATTCTCAAAAAAGATAATCAGCTGAGGTGCTAGACAGACCAGAGTTCAATTCCTAGAACTCACATGGTGGCTTACAACCATCTGTAAATTCGACAACCTTGTCTGGCCTCTACAGGTTATCATGCATAATCATGGTGCACAAACATAGATGCAGGCAAGACACCCATAATTAGAAAATAGTAGAATTTAAAAAAATTAGTTGAATTCTTCGCACAATTATCTGCAACAGAAATGCATTACTATTATTACACATTTAGGCAAAACTAACTCATTCCACCAAAAAATTATTTTTCACCTCTCTTGTTTAACACATTGCCACTTTGTATAAGACTTATTTTTAAATTATATGCATATGAAAGTGGTTCCCTTGGAGGCCAGAAGAGGCCATCAGCTCTCCTAAAGTTTGAGTGTATTAGGAACCAAACTTGGATCCTTTATACAGTGGTTCTCAACATGTGGGTTGTGACTCCCTCAGGTCCCCTAAGACCATCGGAAAACATGGATATTTATGATTCCTAATAGTAGCAAAATTACAGGT
The DNA here is from genome assembly GCF_021556685.1 of Rattus norvegicus. Lineage (NCBI taxonomy): Eukaryota > Metazoa > Chordata > Mammalia > Rodentia > Muridae > Rattus > Rattus norvegicus. Next base: position 147,394,434 of record NC_141537.1, on the reverse strand, counting down.
ATGAAGTAGCACCGAAAATAATTTTATGGTTGGAAGATCACCACATAAGAAACTGTACTAAAGAGTTGCAGCATTAGGACCTTATTGTAGAGAACCACTCCTGCAGAAGATCAAGAAATGCTCTTAATCCTGAGCTGTCCAGCTCTCACACTGCTGTTTTATAAAGTAGGGTATGCCTACTTCTTGTTGCTTTGTATATTATGCAAATTTCCAGCCATTCCTTTTCATACTAACAGTTCATAATACATTATAAGAGGAAAGTTAGACCAACCCAGAGACATATTTCTCAAAAAAGGCTAGATTTCTACTCAAATAATGAACTGATCCATTAAGACTAGCAATATTGTAAAGCCTAATGACCTAAGCATCAAGTATATGAGTGAAATAAAAACATTTGGTTCAGGTCACTTAAGCCCAAGATCCCAAAGTAAAAGTACCTTGGAGTTAGCTTTCTTATTTACTTGTTCTGTTATATAACAACACTAACTTCTGAGCAAAATACCTGATGTCAGCAGTTTACTTGTTTTGATTCTTTGGTACTTCTGCTTATTTATTGTGCAGTCAATAAAATGATTGTTTAACTTGTGAAGATTTTGTTTTAAAGATGTTTTTAAACATAGACACTCTTTCAATAAAAGTAGCCCAAACACAAGCATCCTAACAATTTCATATATTTTTAGCTTCATCTTAAAATGTTCTTTGACATAACCAACCTGTCCTTGTTTTGTACTTTTTATGAATTCAAGTTCTATTTGGTATAAATAAAAGTAAATTTGTCTAGAAAGAACAGAACTATTTTAAAAGACTTCAATTTTAGACTTGCTCCTACTTTTCCAGATCTGTTCTTAAAAAAAAAAGAAAAAAAGAAAAAAAAATCTAGCTAACATTTTCCAGGCTGTGGGCACAGAGAAACACACCTATCTCCATGGCTGAGACTATAGAATTTACGTGTTCATATAGCAATTTAATATTACACTTACCATGTAGTCAATATCACTGCCTCAAAAACCTATCTTTGTTCTGTGTTAGGGGATTAAATACTTTTCTTCAGAATAAAATTTAAGTTGTTTTGGCTGGGGATTTAGCTCAGCGGTAGAGCGCTTACCTAGGAAGCGCAAGGCCCTGGGTTCGGTCCCCAGCTCCGAAAAAAAAAAAAATTTAAGTTGTTTTAAGTAACCTTCTAGGCTCATATATAGCACTTGACAATACATGCAAGGTCCTGGGTTCAAATCTCAAAAACCACAAAAAGCACTCTTTTGATTCTATCTCAAATGTCCCAATAACCACATTTATTTTTAAAATAAATAAAACTATCTCCCCTTTAAAAACAAGTCAATTCTCAACAGTTCACAGTAAAAAAAAAAAAAAAGTAATACAAATAAATGCAGAGGAAAACTACTGCTAATATATCGATCCTTCCAGGCTCTTCTTCATAAGTAAAACCTTGGATATCAAGAGTGTTCCAGTTGACTGTTAACTGTTGGTTGCATCACACTCCTTCACAGAAGCCATGAAGACACAAAACTGTATGCTATAGCTGGTGATAGGAAATAGAATTTTTCAGTATGGGATAAAAATCAGAATGGGATAAAAATCAGAATAAGAATTAAATTTTAAAAAAAAGCTATGCACATTGCAAGAGAAAACAGCTTTCTAATACAAATCAACAACAAATGTAAACATAAAATAATGAAATCCCTGTGGACTGACACTAGCACAATCCTTGAAAACCCTAACCAGATCACAATGTCTAAGAATTACAAAGTTTTCACTCTTACTACAACAGCAGCACACATGCACCAGATGAATTATTGGGGGTCCAAGTCTCCACATTTCAGGAGTGAAGGAGAAAATTTGAGCACCAGAATAGAACAAAAATGATAAAAATTAAAATTTGCTTTTTGAGTAGTTTGGAAAAGGCTTAAAAGAATTCAGGTATGAAATATTTAAACAGCTATTTAATAATTATGTTAAAGAGGTCAACACAGACACACACACACACACACACACACACACACACACACACACACACAAAGGTTTAATGTTAATCTCCAATATAAACTACAAATACAAAATGGATTTCACCTTATGACACAGTGGCATCTGGTAGTGGTAAATAACATAAATAGTCAATGAAATATGCTTTAAAATCTTTCTGTAAGCTAAGAATCTGAAACAGGGTACCAAGAGAGGAAGACATAAGTTATTTGTCACTAGACTTTTAAGTATTAGCTTTAGAACATATAAACAAATCCACAGCCTACCGTAATATATAAACTACAGTAGCTCATTCAATTCCCCCCTTTGTCCTAGTTTCTTTTTTGCTGGGAAGAGGCGTAGTGAGATAATAATAGCAGGAAGTAAGGTGGAGCCGCAGCAAGATGAGGTGCTGTGTGTGCTTTACCTCCCTCCAATGCTGGCCTACTGCTACCTCGGTCTTACAAAAATGAAATTAGCTATTTGGAAAGCCCCAAGTTATAAATATTACTGGAATTAAGATGTAGTCTCCTACTTTCTCACTTTTGTCAGGGTTTGTTTTAGGTCTCTAGTTTGATTCAGTCAACAGATGCAATAAAAACCACATTTTAAGAGACTTCTAATGTTTTGCTAACACTAGGAATAGATATTTAGTAGAGAGACTGAGGCTAGAAGAACTAGCTTCCTTTTAGTCCTCACAAATCTATGGAAATAATCCATGGTAACAGACTGTGAAAAGAAAAGACCATCTAAATTTCTATAGTAATGTATAATATACCTCACTAGAGTTCATATTAATGTTGTTGCTATTTTGCTGATGAGAAACTTTTCCCAGCAGTGATAGTAACACAAATTTACTTTCTTGTTTGGGTGTGTGTGCACATGGGTATGCATGTTCCGGTCAGAGGACAACCTCATTTTATTTTTTAGGCATTCTTGCCCCACAACTCTTAGACAGGGCCTAAATTGGCCAAGTAGGCCAGGCTGACTGGTGTGGTGAGTAAGCCCTAGAGACCTGGTGTCTCTGCCTTCCCCCGGGCTGGAATTACAAGCATCCATTACCCATCACACACAATTTTTCGTGGGTTTGGAAGACTGAACTCAAGTGTTCTTTTTACAAATACCTGACCAACTGAGCCTTCTACCAAACTCTTAATTTTCTTTTTTCAGATCAAAATATTCTGTGTATTGTAACTGCCAAGACTGCCATACTTAAATAAAATGTTACATGGGCAACATGCTATATTTCTTTTTACAAAAGACAGAGAAAAACAAAACAAAACCAACAACACTACTTGATCAATGTACATTATATACAGTATTCTGATTATGTTAGCTTGCAACAATGTCTTCTTTGCTAATCCATAAAGAGAACAGTATTCTAGTTCTCTATTCCTTCAAACAACAGATGTGCTCTTGGAAGAACAGTTCAAGGATTTCTAAAAGTTAAACTCTATTAAGACAAACCATTTGTGGAAATGAGCTGTCATACACTACTTTATAAGGAAGAATCTTTTGTAATCTAAATAACTACTGTCTAATTTGTGAATGTAATTTTTAAGAAGAACTAGTATACATGTACCATTTGACATTTACTTTAAAAGTAGCTGACAGACTCTTAACCTTCTAATGACACCTTCAACAGGAACCTAATTTTGGCAGTTTCTCTCATGGTTTTGCCTATAAAAGAGATACAACTTACACACTCTAACACCATAATTTTCATTAAGTAATGAGCTAAATGCAATTACCTTTTGCTGAGATCTAAGCCCAAACTAATAGGATTGAGCCTAAAATAAAAGATGAGGACAAGTAGTAATCTCCAGAGCATATCAGATTCTGCAAAAGTAGGAGAAAGACTAAAACAATATGGTATTTGTGTGTGTGTGTGCGCGGGGGGGGGGGGGTGGTTTTTGGAAGTTTTCTGTTTGTTTTTTGATACAACAGTCTTATTCTATAGCTTGGCTGGCATCAATCTTTGGCTCAGCCTCTTGACTCAGTTTCCTGAGTACAGAATACAGATGGGAGCTAAAAGGCCCAGTTATAAAAATCCCTTTTCAGTACACATTTTACCCGATAATGATCAAACATTTAAATGTTGGACTGTGTTTTTCCTCTTACTAAAATAAAACCAAAGTTATAGCATGCAATTATCGCACAAAGGAAAACAGTACACCTTGTCAAATCCAAACCCAACTAAACATACTGCATATACTGAAATACAAATTTAATTCATACAGAATAGGTCATTCCAATCTTTATTATAATCTGCCTAGCAGATCCTCTAGACCTGGTCCTCTAAGGAGGCAACTTACATGTAGAAGGACAGGGAACATAGGACTCACTTTAATCCATACAAAGCTTTAGGATCTCCCCCCTCCCCTTGGAAGATAGAATAGGTTCTTTCAGATTTCTAGTATGTATGAAATTTGGGTTTAAAAGTATATGCTTGGCATAAATTCAAGGCTTAAGTGCTAACTAAAAACAGTTTATTTAATTGTAAACCAAAGTGAATAATCTCCTGGGGGGGGGGGGATCTCCTTTTGCCTTTCCTACCTCCGGCCCCTCCCCCACGAACACTGCTTCCCTGCTGTGCAAAGAGCCCTTTGTCCTGCCCCGCACTTATCTAGCTGTTTGGCCATATTGACAGGCCTACTGGAGGCATAATAAGGGAGTCAGTCTGACATAAGCAGCTGGCGATTTCAAACAAAAATCTCCCCTTTCTACCCACACCAAATCTTGCAGCAGAGAAGTCTGTGGCTCCTCCCATACTTCCACCTAGTTCTCAAATAGAGCAACAAGGAACTTGCATTTCTCCCTTGATTCTCTAATATAAATCAAAAACTTCCCTAGCCAGAATTCTTTAACTGGTTTTTTCTGTTGTTGTTGTTGTTATTGTTGTTTTGTGTTGTAATTCCCAACGTTAAGGCTAAAAGGTTTCCTCATCTCTGGGTGTATACATGTATGATTATCACTTCAATGTACCATGAAAACTCTGGGAAGCCTCATACTACAAGACAGAAAAGAGGGAAGTGGCAGGCAGAGACAGACACCCACACCCACACACCCACCCAAACAAAACTGACCAATATTCTTAGGGTTTTGAAAATTTCACTTTCCTGATAACATATCAAAGATACTTTATGGAAATTTACATTAAGGTATTTTCCTAGATATTCTGCAAAAAACAAAAACAAAAACAAAAAAAAAAAAACAGTAAGAGAAGGAAGGGGTTTGAAAACCCTTACTCGCCTTACTCGTAAGAAAAACATACAGACTGTACTTAATTTCACTCTTTGGTGTACCTCACAGCTCCCTTCTTCGATTACTGAGTAAGAACTCATCCAAGGGGTGCTTTCTAACAGAATCAACTCTCAGGGTTACTGGCATCTCTAATCAGTTTATAACAGTATAGAATGGGGCAATTTTGCTAAGATTACATGACTTAAAGTATACACAGATAAGTGAAAGAAAGGGTATTCCCTCTACCTTTTGCAACTTCCCTGAATCCAGCCACTAGAGAAACGAATCATAATACCAAGTGAAGGTCATGCCGTTTACTAGATGGGTTAGAATCTCTGGGGTCCAGAGTACTACAAACCTCTTATAAGTGTATTACTCTTCTAAGTCTACCTGAAAGGATACCTTAAATCAAATTATAAATGATTACCAGTTGAACTATTATATACACATATAATAAGTTCACTACTAGCTAGGCCTCCTAATTTCAAATTAAACTGACAAATCACTAGAGTTTAGCCAAAATTGTAATAAAATTTTATTTTACTTACATTACTGACTGCTATTGCCTTATGTTTCAAAGTTCCACCTTCGTCAAAAGGGTCAGAATAATTTCAGAAAGTATGCAGGCTCCTAGATACTAAACAGTATCAAAAGATGTAGACATTTTTAAGCATGCCAGTTCAAGTAATCCTTCTAAGAAAAAAGCCTCTTGATCTTCCAGAAATTATTATGACTACAATCAATTCAAAAAAACAGGAAGTAAAAGTAGTTATTACTTTCTAAGGAAACTTGTATGACCTATGGGATACAGCTCCTTATCCAAGTAACAGTAATATTACTACAACCATCTAAATCAATCACTAAGAGAGTTTTTTTTTTAATGGACTTGTTTTTAGCACTGGAAAAACAATATGACCCACATTTGTGAATGTAAAATACTCTCCATTTTTTTCTTCATTCTTTGCTACAAATACTAGAGCCATTACTACAAATGATAGATGTTTATGAGATCTAAATACATCCGTACAAAAACTGAACCAACAGAATCCTGAAGGAAAAGGTATTAGTTGTAGTAATAATCTTAGGGAAGAAAAAAACCCCTATGGTTTCATGTGTTGAACATACCTGGGAGATGGTGCACTTTCAAATATTCCTTGCCAGACAAACTACTTAAAAAGACTTAATCAACGATCACTGTGGTTCTGCTCAGATAGGGGCAGAGTGGACGTGGGGTAATTGAAGCTTAGAACAGACTCTTGCTGCCTTCTTAGTATCTTGAACTAAACTTATTCAATTTCTGAATATTCTTTCTGTGTTTCTGATGGATTATTGCCAAAACACATCTTTGTTCAGTGTAAAGTCTATATTCTAACACATACATGATTAATCCAGTTTATAAGTCAAATATCAGTGTATCTAATCTGAAGAGGTCTACAGATAAATTTAGAAATTAAGAACAAAACAAGCATTAATTCAAAGGCAGCTCTTTTCAGTTTAGGCATCCAATTATAGTAAGATGTTTAGTAGAACATCTATCTATTCATGAAGGTAAATATGGCCTAATATGGAGGGCCAAATACAAATCTGAAATGACTCACGCAATTAAAAGATGGAGGAAAACAAGTCAGTTACATTGGAAAAACAAAACAAAGATCCTCCTCACCCTATTCTTGTTCTCACAAAAATCTTTAATTACTATTTTAGTCTTTTAAAGAGGTTAAAAGGATCAAAAACTAATGAACTTTAAGTCCTGTGAAGGATAAAACCTTAGATAGTAACAAAAAGCTGCCAACCCCTCCCTAAACAAAAAACCCCAAGTCTTTAACTTTGATCCAGTTTTCAGATGCTGATATCCATAAATGGATACAGTTATGAATTGCTAATTCTGGTCTCTTCACTAGCAAAAAGCAAACCAGCTCAGCAGTGCCATTTCCCAGGAAAGCAAGCAAGGTTTCTTTCCAGTCCTGAGCAGCCATCGCTTAGTGCAGTTCCCTGCAGCCAACAGCATTAATGGACGCTGCACTGCTGTCCTTCCCTGGAGACAGCAGCCAGCACTACTCAAGCTTCTCACGTAGCAACCAGAGCTCCAGAGCCAGCAGCTGCCGCCGCCTTGTATACTCACTCCTGTGATCCAACACAGGAGCAACCTTTTCTTTACCCCACCCCCACTTCTTAACACATTTCTTTTTTTCTTTTTGGACAAGTGCTCCATGCTGGAAGGGTTGGAATTATGCTTTTAGAAAGAAACAATCCTAAGGTCACTGTTTCAAATTGAGATCTTTGATTAGAAAAAAAAAAATCAACGTATACCAAATTCCAAATATTCGTTTTAATTAAACCAGCAATTTGGGAGTAAGCATTAAGTTTTAGTTTTTAAAAGGTCAATTCCCCAAACATTCAGCAATCAAATTTAAATTTACAGCTAGGAACAAGAGCCTTAGGTCGTGTCCTACCAAAGAACATAATTTAATATTCTACATATGACAATCTGAATAACCTTAAAGCCTCTAATCTCATAACAGGCCACAAATTTTGGCCAGAGAACTAATGATCCTCCTGAGAAAACTGGAAGAAATCCAAGGAAAAGAAATTCCTGTGTCCTCCAAGCTCAGAAATCTCTAATTATGTCAGTATTCTCTGCTTTAGTCCTAGGTCAGATTGCACACATCTAAAATTACCTCTTATAGTTTTCTTCCTAGCGACCTAAACCATTATTAATATAAAATTAACCATCAAAACACTTTCCTCTCAATATGCTGCACACAAACCTCCTCCTGGAACCTCCTCCATCTGGATCCTCCCCAATCAAAAGTATAGGTATTTAACATATACCCAAGGAAGTAATGTAAACATGACCTTGGTCACAAATATGTCATCTAAAAACAATTTAGTCAAGATATGGAGGAAATTAGAGAACCTGAATCTTTTTAAGTATTCTGAGCACAGGAACAATTGGCAAAAAGAATTTAGGTATAGATAAAACCCAGAGCCCAGAGCTCTGGGCAAGAAATGAGTTGCTAGTGAACACGTTACACAAGTAACATGAGAAAGCAGAAAATGCAGGTCATACACGCACCCCTGACCCAGACCAGCAGGGTGGGCTGCTGCAGCATCAGTATAGAGGAGAAAGATCCTTATTCCTAAGAATGAAGGCAAAGGCGCCCTATAGAATAAATTAGCACAGAAGGGGCTTTCCCAGCAGTTGAAACTTTCCTTTAGAGCGATTCACCTACTAAAACCAGGGCTTTTGCCCACCACCATTCACCTAGGTCTTGGCTTGCACGCATAGAGGAAGAGGATTCATTAGGGGCACATTTCCCCCCCCCTTCTTTAAAGTCGTTCTTAAAAGATCGCTCTCCACGCCCTAGGCAGGAAAAACGACAAAATCTGGCTCAATTCCAGGCTAGAACCCTACAAATTCAACAGGGATATCGCAAAGATACTGGGGCATACGCCACAGGGAGTCCAAGAATGTGAGGTGGGGGTGGCGAAGGTAATGTCTTTGGTGTGGGAAAAGCAGCAGCCATCTGAGATAGGGACTGGAAAACCAAAGGGAAGGCGTTCAGGAAGATTATGGAGGGGAGGACTGGGCCCCCACGAGCGATCAGAGTTGTCACAAGGCCGCAAGAACAGGGGTGGAGGTGGGGGCTCAGGGACAGAAAAAAAAGTATGTGTATTTTGAGAGCAGGATTGAGAGGCCTCTCGTGAAAAGGATATAAACGTGAAGTAGGCAGTACCCAGAAAAAGAGGAGACTAGAGTAGGGGGAGGGGAAGAGTCCTGACCCAGGGAAGACATTAAAAAGGTAGTGGGGTCGACTAGATTAAGGGGAGCCTTTCTCCCTGGGCAAGAGGGGTGCAGTGGTGTGTAAAGGTAGCCGAGAAGATGAAAAGGGCAAGCATCTTCCTGCTACCAGCCTGGGGAGGCCCAGGCCCACGACACCGAGGAGAGGGAACGCTGGGAGACTGAGGTGACCCTTCTTCCCCCGGGGCCCGGTCGTGTGGTTCGGTGTCTCTTTTCTGTTGGACCCTTACCTTGACCCAGGCGCTGCCGGGGCCTGGGCCCGGGCTGCGGCGCACGGCACTCCCGGGAGGCAGCGAGACTCGAGTTAGGCCCAACGCGGCGCCACGGCGTTTCCTGGCCGGGAATGGCCCGTACCCGTGAGGTGGGGGTGGGGGGCAGAAAAGGCGGAGCGAGCCCAAGGCGGGGAGGGGGAGGGCCAGGGGCGGAGGGGGGCCGGCACTACTGTGTTGGCGGACTGGCGGGACTAGGGCTGCGTGAGTCTCTGAGCGCAGGCGGGCGGCGGCCGCCCCTCCCCCGGCGGCGGCAGCGGCGGCAGCGGCGGCAGCTCACTCAGCCCGCTGCCCGAGCGGAAACGCCACTGACCGCACGGGGATTCCCAGTGCCGGCGCCAGGGGCACGCGGGACACGCCCCCTCCCGCCGCGCCATTGGCCTCTCCGCCCACCGCCCCACACTTATTGGCCAGCTCGCCGCCAATCAGCGGAGGCTGCCGGGGCCGCCTAAAGAAGAGGCTGTGCTCTGGGGCTCCGGCTCCTCAGAGAGCCTCGGCTAGGTAGGGGATCGGGACTCTGGCGGGAGGGTGGCTTGGCGCGTTTGCGGGGGCGGGCGGCCGCGGTAGGCCCTCCAAGGACGGTGGAGCCGCTTTGTGGGACAGCTGGGTTCGATTCGTTAACCCTGGAAGGGGCAAGCGGGTGGTAGTCAGGAATCCGGCCGCCCTGCAGCAACCGGAGGGGGAGGGAGAAGGGAGCGGAAAAGTCTCCACCGGACGCGGCCATGGCTCCCACGGGGGGCGGAGAAGCGCTTCCGGTCGATGTCTCATCGCTGATTGGCTGCTTTTCCTCCCGCCGCGTGTGAAAACACAAATGGCGTGTTTTGGTTGGAGTGAGGCGCCTGTCAATTAACGGCTGCCGGAGTGCGCAGCCGCTGACTGCCTCGCTGTGCCCACTGGGTGGGGCGGGAGGTAGGTGGGGTGAGGCGAGCTGGACGTGCGGGCGCGGTCGGCCTCTGGCGGGGCGGGGGAGGGGAGGGTCAGCGAAAGTGGCTGGCGCGTGAGCGGCCTCCCACCCTCCCCTTCCTCTGGGGGAGTCGTTTTACCCGCCGCCGGCCTGGCCTCGTCATCTGATTGGCTCTCGGGGCTCAGAAAACTGGCCTTTGCAATTGGCCCGCGTTCATGCAAGTTCAGTCCCTAAGCTGGCTGGCGGGGGCGGCAGGGAGGCGCTCACAGGTTCCGGCCCTCCCCCCAGGCCCCGCGCCGCAGAGTCTGGCCCCGCGCCCCTGCGCAACGTGGCAGGAAGCGCGCGCTGGGGGCGGGGACGGGCGGTCGGTCTGAGCGGCGGGCGGGTGCAAACGGGATTCCTCCTTGAGTTGTGGCACTGAGGAACGTGCTGAACAAGACCTACATTGCACTCCAGGGAGTGGATGAAGGAGTTGGGGCTCAGTCGGGTTGTATTGGAGACAAGAAGCACTTGCTCTCCAAAAGTCGGTTTGAGTTATCATTAAGGGAGCTGCAGTGGAGTAGGCGGAGAAAAGGCCGCACCCTTCTCAGGACGGGGGAGGGGAGTGTTGCAATACCTTTCTGGGAGTTCTCTGCTGCCTCCTGTCTTCTGAGGACCGCCCTGGGCCTGGAAGATTCCCTTCCCCCTTCTTCCCTCGTGATCTGCAACTGGAGTCTTTCTGGAAGATAGGCGGGAGTCTTCTGGGCAGGCTTAAAGGCTAACCTGGTGCGTGGGGCGTTGTCCTGCAGAGGAATTGAACAGGTGTAAAATTGGAGGGGCAAGACTTCCCACAGATTTTCGATTGTGTTGTTAAGTATTGTAATAGGGGCAAATAAGGGAAATAGACTAGGCACTCACCTGGGGTTTTATGCAGCAAAACTACAGGTTATTATTGCTTGTGATCCGCCCTGGAGAATTTTTCACCGAGGTAGATTGAAGACATGCCCACCCAAATTTTAATATTCTTCCACTTGCGATCCTTGCTACAGTATGAAATTACAGTATCGTGAATTAGAATATATAAGCAGAATTTTAAGCATTTTAAAAGAGCCCAGTACTTCATGTCTGTCTCTCCCACTTCTGCAGCCCTATCAAAGGGTATTTTAGCACACTCATTTTAGCCCCATTTTCATTTGTTGTACTGGCTTATCCAATCCCTAGACAGAGCACTGGCATTCCCTCTCTCCTGATCTTAGAAGTCCGATGACTCATGAAACCAGACAGATTAGTTTCATACACCACAAATCGAGGCTGTAGCTGGGGCCTTTAACATTGCAGTTTTTTTATTCTTCAGTACACTTTGTTGATTCTTTGCCTTGATCTTGACTTCAGGTTCTATCACCACCCCCTCAGATGGTGTTCCACACTTGGGCCTATTCACAGTTCAGAGAGCTTTACAACAATAGATGTATTGAGAATCCAACCTAAAGTTCAGCTTTTTACTCCCATGAATGCCTCTTTCCTTTTTCTCCATTTATAAACTGAGCCATTTCCTGTTAATGGTTTACAGATGAATATCTCCTCCCCCAATATCACCTGATGTATCTTACATTTTGCCAGGCTTAGATTGTCTTAAAAGGTACATAAATTAACATGTGAAATTTACTCCTTAATGCTTCAGTGGATTTCATGAGTGCAGTACAGAAGACTGGTAATGGGCTAATAACTTTTATTTCATTATTTCTCATATACTCACTTAACTCTTGAGCTACATGGAATTGATTCCTGCTTACTAAAATCATTATACTCCTCTATAAAAGTTAGTTCCTTCTGGAATGCAGAATATATAAACTCTTAAAGGTTTAGTTGTTTGTCTTTCCTGACCTAAGGTCCAGTGAGCCTGTATTTTTTTCTATTTAAGCGGTGCTTTCTCTTGGACTGGCTTGACTCATGTTCATGTTATTGCTGATTTAAATGTGATTTTGCTAAGTATCTTCTGGACATAATTTTGCTTGACTTGTTGCCAGACACAAGTAAAATGGAGTAAGCAGCAAAAATGTATTTGTGAAGCTTGGTTTTTAGGGTGGTGTGCGCGGGTGCTATCCAGTAGAATTTACTGCAGTAATGGGATACTTTCTGTTTGTATTGTTCCAACATGGTAGCCAATAATCAAATTACTCTTTAAGCACTGGAAATGTTACCAAGGAACTAATTTTTATTTGAAGTGTAACTGTGGACAGAGGAGCCATAGCTGCAGACTTAAAAAAGCAATAAATAAAAATTGAACCTCTGGTAGACTATTTGTTTAAGCTGTTTGTTTTACTTAATTTTTGTTCTTCATCTATTCTAAGCGGAAAGCTTGTTTTCCATTACTAAACATGGAAGCAAGAACTGATGAACTTGGATTTCAAAAATTTAGGGCCAGAGTTTGGCCAGCCAGTGGTGGTGCATGCCTTTAATCCTTTATGCCTTTAATTTCAGCACTCTGGAGGCAGACACAGGCAGATCTCTGAGTTTGAGCCCAGCCTGGTCTACAGATGGAGTTCTATCTAGGACAGCCAGTGATACCCAGAGAAACCCTGCTATAAGAAAACAGAAAATTTAGGGAGCTGAGATTTCATAAAACTATAATTGAGGCAATTCCTACGAGCCACTGTGGAATTTTGCTAAATCTGCCTATCTTTCTGAGGTCTGGGTATTCTTTTTTTTTTTCTGTCTCTGCTGCTGGTCAAGTTAATTGACTCTTTTGACACTTTGTCTTTCTTTAAAGCCTCCTTCCCACCATGTGGTCTCCTGTTTGCCACATGTCTAACTTCCCATGGCTTAAATGGCATGGCTTTTTTGCCTTCTAAGGGCAGCTGCTGAGATTTGCAGCCTGATTTCCTGGGTGGGGTTGGGAATTCAAACTCTAAAATTGTCCTTTAAAAAATGTTTTTAAATGAGTTGTATAATAAAACAATAGTTATGAAGTGTGAGGTGGGACTAATGTTAAATGAGCCCCTTCCCTATAAAAGCTATTAAGCTATAAAAGCTATTTGTTTTCTATTTAACATTTTTTAAAAGTATGGTATGTTTAGGACCATATGTTTAGATTTTTAGTATACAGAGACTGTTGGATTGTTTAATCCGATTTTCTAGTCTCAAACCCAGGGAATCCAAATTCTGGGCAACCAAGGCCGGGTTTAAAAATTCTGTCTTTTCATGTTAATTTACTGTGAATATAAAAATGATTAGTGAGGCAGGGTCTCACTAATCTCTGGCTAACCTGCAACTAGCTATGTAGATTAAAGTTCTGCCTGCTGTCTCCTGAGTGCTGAGGTTAGAAGTGTTGACTAGTAGTAACTCAGCCTAAATTGTTTTTCTTCCCTCTTTAAACAACCAAATAACAAACCCAGAGTGAAAGGGAAAAACAAAATGTAGTAATACTTTTGGAACTTGCAGGACAGATTCTTCTAAGGGGTTTGGGTGATAATTGGTAAAATGTTTGTGTTTCAAGCAATGAAAACTTGAATGAAATCACCACAACCCACATTTTAAAAAAGCCAGGCCTGTTAGAGCATGTTTGAGGAATTCTAGGACTTGCTGTCCACACAAGCCTAGGTACCTAACAGGCTTCAGGCAAGTGAGAACATATCTCAAAAAACAAGGCAGACAACTAAGAAACTACAGTTAAGATTGCCTGTCTTTAAACTGTCTGCATACACACAGGGATTTTAAAATATTACAAAAAATATTTCATTCAAGTTTCTTCCATCAAATTAGGACACGGATTTCTCCAGTGAATAAGCAGAGTTGGAAACTAAACAAATGTTGGTCTTGTGATTTGTGAAATTAAGTTTTCGGGTTTTTTCTTTTCTTTTTTTTTCCGGAGCTGGGGGCCGAACCCAGGGCCTTGCACTTGCTAGGCAAGCACTCTACTACTGAGCTAAATCTCCAACCCCCAAGTTTTCATTTTCAAGTGATAGTTGAAGCCCAAGAGATACAGAACAAAGCTCTATTGTAAGGTCTGGTTTATACTCAGTTGCACTTCCTTTGGTTTCCCTGCACTAACCATTGCAACTATCCTGATCCTGTGCTGGGCTTGCCTTTTGCTGATGTTGTTTAAATAAACTTAGTTTCCTGCCGTGTGATTTTTATATACTTATGACAAAAATGTGTTATATATGTTAAACATTTGAACTTAGTGTAAAAGTTAGGTGTTTGTGGGTTTTGTTTTTAATTTTCAAAATTTGAGCTAGATAAGGCATTTTTACATGTCTTATGTTTGGTGGAACTGTGTAATTATGGTTTGCAACTGTTGGTCTAGAATGACGGTTGGGCCCAAGGGCAAGACTATTTGACCTAGCAGCCCTAACTATAGAGCACTTTGCCTGGGTCACAAGTCTAGTAGGAGTCAAGCATTTGACCTTGAAGTTGAGATATTTTGTTAGCCTATTGTATGCTAGTTTATATATTGGAGGACATACTTATCCAGAGGATATTCTTGGCTATTTTTGACTAAGTTAAGGAACTGATTCTGATTAACACTGTTAGTGAGCATCAAGTGCTCTTTAGGCTTGGATTGGAGTTGTGTTTTTCAGATATTGTAGACTCATTTTCCTTACCTTTCTCAAGGAAAAGTAAAAGCTGGCCTTTTTTTTTTTTAACTAACGGAGGCTGTTGGTACCAGTGGCACTTAAGCAACTTCCCATGGATATACTAGCAGATTGAGGGCCAGGAATAGAAATTGGCTAACTTACCAGTTATGCTACCTTTTTCTGATTTAAAAATACTGTTTTAGGAATACAGAGTGTCCTGTAAGGTTGGTGGTAAGTTTATAGGAACTTAAGTGGAGTAACTACTAATTTCTCTGAGAGGATAATTAAAAATTTTGACCAATTGTTGAGCCCCTGAGAATGGTCTCAGAACATCACTTCCCCTTAATGCCCTCAACCCTACACCATTTGGTCTCACTTGAATGTTGTCATGGCTCTTAACATCTTAATTAAGAATAGTAATTGTGTAATTATTGTTTTTCTTCCTTTAGATTGTTCCTTGAGGACAGGACAGTGCTTGTTTAAGACTGTATTCCTGCTGTCTGAGCAGTAACAGGTCTTCGAGATCAACATGATTTTCATAATCCCAAGATGTTGCCTTTTCCGTTCTCAGAAGCAAGCAGAGGCACGCTGATACTGTCACTATGTTGAATGCTGCTGTGCGGTTTGGATTTTTTTAAGGTAGTTTAGGTAGGAGGTATGTGTTTTGTATGAATTAAACTCTAAGTTACACCTTCCATAATTCATGCAGTGTTGTGCAATTGCCATTTTTAAGTCTTGCAGTTTTTTTCGTACATGAGGATAAAGGTGCTTTAGAGTGCTTAAATAGCGTGTCTTTTGCAACATACTATTTATTCATTTATTCATATTATTTATTTTACGCATATGAGAGTTTTGTCTGCATACATGTTTGTGAGCTATATGCATGCCTAGTGCTTGGTGAGATCAGAAGAGGGTGTTGGGTCCCTTGAAACTGTAGTTACAGGGGTTGTGACCCACCATGTGGCTGAAGTGAATTGAACCCAGCTTCTACAAGAGCAAAGAGTATTCTAAACCACTGAGCCATCTTTCCAGCTCCAACATACTAACTTCAGATAGTGTTGGAACCATCAATACTGTGTAGTCATTTTGAAGGGAGTCATTCCAGTGAGTGCTGGATTATTTTGAATGCTATGGAAGGAACATTTAAATGTTTCATAAAACAAAACTGTCAGAAGCTTCAAAGTAGAAATTAAAAAGCTGAAGTATTTCAGAAGGGAAACAAGCTACTTGCTGTATTAGTTAGAGAAATACATACTAGCTAAGAAAATTTAAAAACCATATACTTGACATTGCTGAGTATCTGCCAGATGAAAAGGAATGCTCAGAGTGGTTCTGTTGAGCAATATAACAACTTGTTATATTAAAGACTTTCCCACAGATTTAAACTCTAATCTGTAATTCATGTATGTATGTTACAAATGGATGAAACTTAAAACGTGGCTGGTCTTGTCACTGTGTTTGTATTTATGTGAAAGCTTGGCAATAAACTTATGTCCTAAAATGGTCAGTGTGGAATGACTTTTTAATCTATTGGTGAAAAACGAAGGAGGTGGTACCTTGGCACTGTTCATTGCCACTCATTTGTGGTATAAACCAAAGATGGGGGCATGCACATCGTGTTTTCAAAAACATCCTTCTGAAAGACTGACAAGTTTGGGTCATCACAGTTGGAATTGGGCATCCCTTTTGTCAGGAAGGGAGGGAGGTTGGCCTGTTACCTGTAAACTGCTGACAGGTATGATTAAATTCAAACTTAGAGGTAAATTGGAGGAAACTTGTACATTGTTAGTAGTGTAACAATTTCAACTCCAATGATTGATTGGTCATAACAAAAATGAACCTGGGCCAACTTCTGGAAGATGTATATAATAAATAACTCCATGATACATTGATTTCCAGCTGACCAATACCTATCCCCTATCAATTGAATACAGAGGATGAACATCATCTGAGCCTTTTAACCTAGAAATTCAAAATTTCAAACTCCTAGGTTAGTGTTCTCACTGAGCTACATCCCTGGCCCAGTCTTGAAAACAGGACTACCACCCTCACCCCCAAAATCTTAAATGTGATTGATGCTAGTGTTTCAAATTTTCAGGAATAGGTAAGGATTAGAAGGTTCCAAATTTTGAGAAATGACTTCTCTAGAAAGATGTACATGGTGAGCACTCAATGACTCCTAAAGAGCCTAGAAGACTGATACTGAACACACTGGACTGGGAAGTTTTACTTGAGAAAAGTATGTATTGCTTTTAGTAGGTAACAGAAAGCAGGTAGGAAGAACTTGGTGTCTTAAGTGGCTAACATCTTCACAACTTATAGAGCAAGAATGGAACTTTACCCTGATGCAAAAAAACAACAAAAAACAACCAAGAAATAAAGGTGACCATGGAGCTCAGGCTGCTCTAGTGGAGGACTTGAACTCACAGCCATCACCCACACCAGGCAGCTCCTAGACTGCCGATTAACTCCAGCTTTAGCCTCCACAGGCGCCTGCGCTGGTACACACACCTACACACAAACAATTTGAAAGTAAGCCTTTCACCTGGCGTGGTATTGCATATCTTTAATTCCCAACACTTGGCAGAGGCCAGCCAATGCTATGTGACAAAACCTTGTCTGGAGGAAAAAATTCATAGCTTATTTCCTATTGTTTCCATAGCAAAATTTACCAATCAAGAGATGGAAATGACAGTGTCCACTGTATTTGTAGTATCTTAAGTCTATTTTTTTATATACTTAATAGAATTAGGGATATGGTGAATTAGAGCACAAACCTGGTGTATTAACTTGAGAACTTAGCATAAAAAGTAGTTCATTTGTTCAGTAAATATTAAATGCTTACTTGCAGGAAATTGGTAAATGATAATGAAAACAGACAACCATCATTGTACATCTTGCTTCTGTGTTACCTTGGTTTGAGGTTTAAATGATTTCTTTTGTCAAAGATGGAAATTTAAGTTTATGTTCAATCAATAATTATTTTTGTCAACCACAAAATTGTCCATGTAAAGTGTAAAAACCTTAAAGCTTTCATAATCCCAGTTCATTCTCCAGTGAGTTGTTCCAAAAAGCCACTGGGTACTGACTATATGGTGCCAATGTGGATTCTGTTCTCAAAGAAGTACTGTCAGTGTCCTTTACTCTAAATAGAAACATCACATTGAAAATCTAAGCTGAAAGAAGCCAGACTCCAAAATGACTTTCTGTAAAGCTCAAACAGGGATTGCTTTAGGAGGCACTGTTAATGAACTGATAAGTAATGTAGCTATTTCATTTCCCATAGAACTATCTGAGGGAGAATCAGTACAAGAGAACAACAGAACAATGAGCTAGGCAGGAATAACAGGACTTCTAAGTCAGGAGGTCCATCCAACACCCACCTGTTGAGGGCACCAGACCTACATATTGTGCACAAACAGGGAGGTGATCTTCTCTCTTGTGTGGTACCTTGGCAAAACATTTCTTGTCCTGAGTAAGCTGTGCAGCTTACATTTTCATTTAAAAATAGATAGCTTCCCCCACCCCCAAAGACTATAGTCACACAGAGCATCTTTGTCCTCTTCAGGTTGTAATGTATTTATTTTAAGGTAGATGATAAACTGTAGGTCTTCAGGGATGCTCCAGTTTCTGAGATATTTGAGATGATCCATGTAAAGTGAAAAAACTTTAGACCAAGAACAGTAGGCTGCACAAGCAATAGAATATGGCCTAAAGTGTTCTGAAACTTAGAAACCAAGCAGTGTAGGCTTCTCAAGAAATACCATTACAATCACCTTGCTAACACTAATGCATTCTACAGTAGTTCAGCAGTGGAAGCTGTAATACTTGGTTACTTTTCTGTTATTTTTCTCCCAAAGCAAGTTCTTTATGCTGACGTTTCCAGTGTTAGGAACTGTTAAGTACTGCTAAATTGTCTTCATTCTTTGCTTTACCAAGGAGGGTCTTTTCCTCCATCTTGATCTGAAGGATGAACAAAGTCTTGAGGAGTGCGTTTTAGAAGATAAACTGCAGCATGAAGGCCCCCGATGTTCACCCAGACTGTATGGACCTTTCGCCACACATGTCCCATTCCAGATAATGCCTGGCACACAAAAAAAGCATAAAAGTCAGTAGGTTACCAGTGTGCTTCTAAAACAACCTGAAATCTTTCCACTTAAGAAATGCTGTGGGTGGGGGCGTAGAAAGTTGACTCAGAAATTAAGAGCACTTGCTGTTTTTGCAGAAGATCTGGGTTCAGTCTCTGGCACATTGTGGCTTACAACTATACTCCAATTCTAGAGGGTCAGCACCCTCTTCTGTTCTTTGAGGGCACCAGGCATGTATTTTGTGTATAAACAGGAAGATGAGTGATTTTTAACTCTCATGGGTAATACCTTGGTAAAACATTTCTTGTCCTGAGTAAGCAGTACAGCTCTACCTGTCCTTGGTCTACAGACACGGCTCATTTCCCGAAGGCAAGCTGGATAGAGATTCCAATTTCTCTTTTTGGAGCCCATCCTATAAAAGAGTAAAAACTGTTGCAAAAGATATATGATAGTTTCTTACATGAGATAAGAACAAAATCTGAGGTATGAAGAAGTCATCTTTTAAAGGCCAGAGCTTTAGTATTCTATGCCAATGAAGGAAACTGTTAGTGTTTATATAGAGAGTTTTCTATCAGAACTTTTTAACACCTTTGATTCATCTCATTGAAGACAAGCCACTGAGTAGAAATCCGTCCCAAGAAGCAAGTGCTCCTCAGCCTACAATGTGGAATAGGATCCCGTAATGGAACAGTGGATGAAATGAATTATGGTATATCTTTCTGATTGAGAAGACAGTACAATAAATAACATGTGAAATCATGCTATTTGTTTACAAAAGAAAAATCCAATTTCTACCTTTTTCCAAATGGCATGTCTGTTACAATAATATCCACAGAAGCAGTTCGCAGAGGGAGGTTGCAGATATCCCACTGAACAGCATCAATGGGCAAACCCCAGGATGTTTTTCTGTAGAGACAAAGGAAAGATATTTCAATATATTCTCCCAGGCTAATGAGATGTCTCAGCAAATAAAGACACTGGCCATTCAGCCTGATGACTTGAGTTTGATCCTTGGGGACAGTGGGGTACAAGGAGGGACCTAAATCCTTCAATTGGACTTTTAACCCCTACATTCATGTCCATACACAAATAAATGCAATAAAAGACAGTTAAAGTAATATAGTAAAATGTTAAAGTAATAAAGGAATATGTCCATAACTGAAATAAAGGGTTTTTTAAAAATGATTAAGACTGGTTTTCAAAGGATATATGGTTAAGAAAGCACCAAGGAAAATGAGCTTACATATTAAAAAAAAGTCAAAAAGGCCAGAGAAATGACCCAGCTGGCAAAGGTGTCTGCCCTAAGCCAGACAAATGGAATTTGATTCCTGGGACTCAGAGAAGGAAGGAGAGACCCAATTCCCACAAGTCATCCTCTGACTTCCACACCATGACATGTTACCCTCAGGCCTACACACTTACAGAAATAAACAGCCCAATCCAAAAGCCTTCAGAAGCAAAGGCAATTGGAGGATTTAAACAGGCCATGGCCACTAGTATAAATAACTGGTAATTTAGAAGTTACAGTAACAGTTTCCATGTTTCTTTCAACTCACATTGTTTTAATTAATTAAATCTGCTTTTGAAAGCAGGGTTTCTCTGTGTAGTTCTGCCTGTCCTGAAACTTGCTCTGTAGATCAGACTGGCCTCAGATCCATCTGCCTCTGCCTCTGGAATAAAGGCATGTGCCTTATCTAAATAATAAAATCTATACCATACTGTACGGTTTTGGAAAAGGACACAAAAAATAATGAACAAAAAAGGAGAAATAAGGGCTGGAGAGATAGCTCAGTGGTTAAGAGCACTGACGGCTCTTCCAGAGGACCTGAGTTCAATTCCCAGCAACTACATGGTGACTCACAACCATCTGTAATAGGATCTGATGCCCTCTTCTGGTGTCTGAAGACAGCTACAATGTACTTATAGATAATAAATAAATAAATCTTTTTTTTTTAAAGGAGAAATAAAATTATAATTAAGTATGGAAATGGTAATTAAATTAATTACAAATGTTTTTCAATAAGCTATATGGTATCTTCTCACTGTTCATTTGGCTAAGACAATGCCACAAAACACTGTAATGAATGATAATTCCAAGTCAGTATGGAGAAAGACTCAAAGGTGCAATGCAATCTTTGAAGTTAAACTTACCCATCTTTAATCTGGCTCTTAGTCAATAGAGATGAGATGTTATTTGCTGCTCTGTTCACTGCCAGTGGGTTGTTGTCCCCAGCAATATGGTAACAGTGAGACCACTCAGTAGCCCCCTATGAAACAGGAGTGTTGGTTAAACATGTCACAAGAAAAAAGGGGAAGTCACTATGGCCAACTCTTAATAACGTGGCAATCAGTGCCATTCGTTTCCTTGTCAGAAATGACCTCCCTGTTCTTCTGCCTGCTGAACTCTCACCCACTAGAAATGTGGCTCCAATGTTACCCACTATGACATCAGTGCCAGCCCTAGAAGCACTTTGTACACCTCTATTGCTGATTTAGACCATTTTAAACTATGTCACCTTTGCCTTCCAGGTAATACAGCAATTCTGTCCAGATAGGTCTAATATTTTATTCTATCCCTACCCAGCAACATATAAGGGACTACATTCCCTTAATTAACATGATTTTTAAAAATTAACCAAACTAGGCAGACCTATGCTGTCTTGGATTATAAGTTTAGCTTTTAAAAGATAACCACCATATCTCTGAAAAGATTTTGTAGTTAAGAAAAAAAAATGTCAGCAGCATATAAATGCCAAGCAGTGGCATATTTGTAAAACAAAGTGACATACAGTTCCTGCCACGATGACTTGCATGATAAATACAACACTTGATAACTGTATTTTGCCTAGACCCTTGAGGGTGATGACATTCTAGTCTCTAATTCTACAATGAATGCAAACAAAGTTATGTTCAAGTATGCCAGAAACTGGGTGGGGAGGGACACAAAGAACCCACAGAATAAAAGTCTCTCAGGTGATTTGTGCTTGCCAACCCTTTTTTAAATTATTTTAATGTTCAATCCATGGATTTCCTACCTCGGACTATATTTACAGTACTTGTAGATCTTAGTGCATTCCAGGCAGGTGTTAGATACTTTAGTGGGCACATCTATACACAGACCCTGCCAAGTTTCCATCATGTCTCAGCTAAAGTTCCTACATTGGTACTCTTAAGCCTATTTTATGTGGAAATGTCTCAGTCTGGATTTCCCCCCTTCTTTTTTCTGATGTCTACTTTGACTGCATGTTTCTTGATCCATGGTCACTTTACCTGCCATTTCGGAGATAAGTCATGGTTTAATGATGGGAAACTACAGTTTTGTTTCTAGAATTCTTAACTATGATAACTCACCTTTTTTTTTTTTTTAAAGATTTATTCATTCATTATATATAAGTACACTGTAGCTGTCTTCAGATACACCAGAAGAGGGAATCAGATCTCTTTACAGATGGTTGTGAGCTACCATGTGGTTGCTGGGAATTGATCTCAGGACCTCTGGAAGAGTAGTCGGGTGCTCTTAACTGCTGAGCCATCTCTCCAGCCCGATAACTCACCTCCTTGCTCAGATCTCAAGCAGTAGTCACTCTCTAGTCATCACTAGTGGAACATTCAAACTATTTGCATTTTCCTCTTGGATTTTAACTTCTGATTAAAGTCAGAGCATAGATTTTCTAATTACACTCTGGATTATTTTTCCCTTTGTGGGTTGCTCATCTTTCCAATTTCTGCCTCACTCAACACAATCTGTGGTACTCCTGTGTAGTTTCTTTTCCCTGGCTTTTGGTATAGTCTGGAACATTTCACTGTGTTAAACACAAAACTCGAAGTGACATTACGGTGACTTTTTGCATGGCCCCTTACATAGGTGACGTGGTTCAATCTTGAAGGTTCTCTACCTGCAAGATCGCTTCTCCATTGTGTACTGTGGCTCATGCCTGTAATACTAGTTCTTGGGAGAGGCTCAGGTAGGAGGACTACCATGAATTCAAGGTAAGCCTGTGCTACATACCAAGACCCTGCCTCAAAAGGGTTAAAAAATAAAAATAAAAACATCTTCCCATTTCTTATTTTGCCTCTATGTTTTGTTTTGTTCTTGCTTTGGTGACTGGCTTTCTCTGTGTAGCTCTGGCCCTCCTAGAACTCATAAGACATCCACCCACCTGCCTCTGCATGCCCAGTACTTTCTATAGTTTTTATTAGTGGTGTAGTAATTCTGAACGACGTTATTTATGGTTACTGGGTATGTAGCTATGTCCGACTTCCTAAAATAAGGTTTGTCTGTGTTCTAGAGGAGAAGGAGGTAGGTTTTTTTTTGAGTGTGAGGCCAGCCAGGGCTACATAGAGAGACCCTGTCTCCAAACAAAGAAACATAGAAAGACTTAGAGGTAGTGGGTTTATTTGTTTTTGTTTTATAGTACTGGAGAGCGAGCCCAGGACATCTGTCTGGCATGCTGGGCAGGTGCCCTAGCACTGAGCTGCAATACTGTGGTTCTCCTTCTCATAACTAACCTTGTTCACTGCAGGAACCTCTAATTATGGGGAGGTGAAAACCACCTTCTTCCAGTTTATGATCACTTCAGTTACCCTCTGCTGTTCAATCCAGTGCCTCGTCCATTTGTTACGGGGTGGGAGGGGGTCAGTTTGTTATTCTCAGCTCCTCTGTGATCCAGAAAACAGATTTCACAATCTAATCATATGGCACTTGGCTGTTTGAAATATGTGGTTACAATGCTTTGACAGAAGTTTTGTATGAGAATTTTTTTTTCAAACTTTTGGTTTTTTTCTCATTGGATCCAATTTGCCCACTAGGTCTAGAACATTTTGAATAGATTTTATTTTATGTAAAAATAAAAAGGTGTTATTACCTCTATTGGTATTGCCCCTGTTCCACACATTGGATCTACAATTACATCAGTAGGTTTAGGTTCACAGAGCCTGGAGGGAGAAAACAGTTCAGCACATGTGAAAATTAGCCAAAAATTGAGGCTTCCACAATAGAACTTCCTGAAGGTTAGAATTAAGAGCCTACTAGCATAGGATCAGCACACTGGCATGAAGGATCAGCAGTTCACAGTTTGAAAGTCAGCCTGGGACTGGCACTCAGTAGCAACATTCACCTATGTGTACAAGGCTTTTGGTGGTGAGAGGAAGAGAGATATTGATTGATTTGTTATCGTAGCACTCAGGAAGCTGAGGCAGTAAGATTTTTAGTGGACATCTGCTGACAACCAGACATTCAGTATCCTTTCATTTTTGGATTTAACTGTGGAGCTAAAGTCCTTAACAGAAATAATTGCTTTAACATTATACACTTGTTATTTCACTGAATGCTTTAAATAATCCTATTACCATTTAACAGACAAAGTGATGGAAAGAAACATTTTTCCTAGGACACAAAATAAGGAGAGTCAAGACCACAGGTCACTGTGAATAGCTTTAAATGTTACTTACCAGTCCTCAGGTCACTAAGTTTCATCTGATCAGTCTTTTCTATCCTGTTTGAGACCCTGCACCATGCATGCTAATAATCTTCCTCATAAGACAGATTCTTGGGCAAGCCTGTAATGCCAGCCATTGTTAATAGGCCAGGATTGAACACTTGATTAAATTATGTCACTCAAATCCTTTTAGGAATGTGGAATAAAGAGCAAGTAGCTTGGGGTTGTTTGAGCCAGTCATGTGCAGCAGGAAGTACGTGCATCCAAATGACGGGCAGCCACGTGCACAGGTGAATTAAGGAAGAGAGGACTAAGCAAGAACACATAAGCTTCTAGGAGACAGAAAAGCAGTCCTTTGCATTTTCTACCATCCTGTTTCTACACTTCTTAATTTTTAGCCTTTGTGTATATGGATGTATTACCTGCATGTATATCTTCATCACATGTGAGCATGGCCTGTCAAAGACAGAAGAGGGCATCTGATACCTTCAGGCAAGTTATTAACAATTGTGAGCCACCATGTTGGTGCTAGGAATTGAACCCAGGTTCTCTGGAAGAACAGCCATCTCTCTAGCCCCATAGTTTCTACCTTTCTTGAGATGCCTTCAAGGTTTTTTCGTGGATTTGATATAATCTTTGCTCATCTCTCCAACCATCCCAATCCTCAGTAATTATCCCTTCATGTCTATGTGTGCATGTGTATGTACACTTGTGTTTGCCAACATGCATGTGAAGGCCAGAAATCAGGGGCATCCCCCACCCCACCCCTGTTTTGTTTTTTTGAGAGAGGATCTCTACAGAGCTCCAGATTTCCTGGAACTCATGATGTAGACCAAGCTGGCCTTGAATTCACAGAAATCCCCCTGCCTCTGCTTCCTAAGTGCTGAGACTAAAGGTATGTGCCATCACACCCAGCTGAGCACCTTTCTCAATTGCTCTTTATCTCTTTTCCAAGAAAGTCCTTCACAACCTGGAGTTCACAAATTCAGTTAGAGCGGCTGGCTAGAAAGGCCAGGAGTCCTCCTGTGTCAGCCTCCTCAGTGCTAAGATCACTGACAATAGTGATGCTGGGAGGTTGGGTTCAGGCTTGTGTGGAAACTGCACTGGGCTATCTCCTCAGCCCAATCATTATTTTTTACTCTATTTAGTTTTTTAATACTAGCACTGAAATAACTTTGTATGCTGGCTCCTATTATCATGGTTAGAGGCAGATAATGTCTGTTCAGTGAATGAAGCTTAGGAGTGTTTCTTTTAAAGTTGTTTGTTACTAACATAATGTGTCCCAGTTGTGAGGCACTATAAAACCACATATGATCACGATAAAAGAGGAAGCAAAAATTGAAAAGGAAGAAATTGTAATTATATAACTCATTAGAACATGCCAGGAACTGTATAGAATAAGATAATCTGTTTATGTTTCTGCATTGTCATGAACTAAACTTTTTAATAAATATTTTTATATTTTATTTATATCTATGTGTTAATATGTATAAGT
Source organism: Rattus norvegicus (assembly GCF_021556685.1). Classification (NCBI taxonomy): domain Eukaryota; kingdom Metazoa; phylum Chordata; class Mammalia; order Rodentia; family Muridae; genus Rattus; species Rattus norvegicus. The sequence goes on along the minus strand of NC_141537.1, from coordinate 147,368,662 downwards.
TACATGCATAGGCCAGAAGAGGGTATGGAGCTGGAATGGTAATGTCATCCTGATACCCACAGTGAGGTGGTAGGATACTAAATAATCTGGATCACACCCTCCCTACCCCCCCCCCCCAAAAAAAAAGATGGTAATGTGCCAGATATGGGAGCCTAGAATTGCTCTGGTCTTTTTGGAAAACAACTATTAAGAACTATTAACATCTCTATAACCCAAAGTCAGTCAGCACTTTTTTTTAAAGTATGTATATATGCTGGTGCCTACAGAAGACAGAGGTGTTGAATCCACTGGAGCTGAAGTTGCCGGTCATTGTTATCTACCAACCTGAACACTAGGAACCAAACTCAGGTCCTCTGCAAGAGCAGCATGCACTCTTAAACCTCTGAGCCATCTCTCTAGCATGAGTAAACCTTTTCTTTTCTTTTTTGTTCACATGAAACACTTCACAAATCTTTCTGTCACCTTTATACAGGGGCCATGCTAATCTTCTCTGTATTGATTTAGTTTTAGTATATGTGCTGCCAAACTGAGCACGTGAATAATCTTGGGCGTCCCATGTCAAGCCCATTTTGCAGTATTGAAATCTCAAGTGTAGGGGAAGTAAAAGAAACTTATGTGAGAGAGAAAACGCCAAGAACATAGGAATGTCAACAGTGGCAGGCTGCTTGCCCTGCACTTCTGTAACATTTAAAACTGTGAGTAAGTGGGGTGTGGTGTAAGTGTGTGATTCCAGCATTCAGGCTACCAAGTTGCATGCCACCACCATCACTCAACACACAAGTTCCATACTCACACATCGCAAGGATCTCATCTGCTTCACTGCAAAAACTAAAGCATAGCAAACTGGCTCCATTGCCTAAAAAGCACATCTTTCTCAACAGAAACAGCTCCTCACTAAAGACACACATACACACAACCACCACTCACACATTCTAATCAAGAATACTAATAAACCATCCACATGGGGCTTTCTGGATCAAAAGCTGACAACAGTGAATACTGGAATGGTAACTTTTTAATTCTAACCAAATTTTTTTTTTTAATTTTTAGAACATTTTTTTAAATTCAGAGCAAAGTGTTCATTACAATATGGACAACAAAACCTCCCTCTGTTACCTGAGCATCCCATAGGCAAGAGTTGACCTAAGAGTTGTAGGTCCAAAATGTGTAATATTTCTGCGATGGAGACTCTCCTCTGTCAGTGCAATAGCAACAATGACTTCATTATTGTGGATGTTCAGGAGAACCTATATCAAATTAGAAACAGACGAGAAAGTCAAGTCTTCAATCTGTACCTACTAACATGACCTTTAAATAAACAAAAGGGCCTTATCTGGCTTTGGTAGTACTACCTCCCAGGTGCTTTAGAGGCAGAGGCAGGTGGATCTGTGTGAGTTCAAGGCCAATCTGGTCTACACACTGAGTACCAGGACAGCCAGGACTAGAAAGAAAGACTTTGTCTCAAACAAAACAACAAAATAAATAAAAAGAAGGAGGTGTCTGATCCCTTAGAGCTGGAATTACAGATGATTTCAAGCTACTTACCATATGGCTGCTAGGAATTAACTTGTATCCTCTGAAAGAGCACCCAGTTCTTTTAACTGTGATCCATCTTGCAGCCCATACAAACTTTCTGACTATCTTTTCCCTGTTTACTATACAGTATGGAAAATTCATTTATTTATGTATTTACTTATGTTTGTATGTGGGTCTCCCCTGCTTTCTATACACACAGAGCAGAGAACACACACACACACACACACACACACACACACACACACACACACACACACACACGCTGCCTATCAGTAAGTTATCTCCCAGTTTTTATTATATGAACATATTTTGATGGTACGGGTTTAAATACGTATGTGTAGTTTTTTTCTACCATTCTTTCCCTCCTCAAATACAGGGTTTCTCTGTGTGACCCTGGCTGTCCTGGAACTCACTCTGTAAACTGCGTTGGCCTCAAACTCAAGAGATTTACCTGCCTCTGCCTCCCAAATGCTGGGATTAAAGGGTCTTGTGTGTGTTATTGTTGTTTTGTTTAAGATAGGGTTTCACTGTTCCCTCTGACTGGCCTGGAACTCACTATGTAGACCAGGCTGGCCTTCAAAGTAGAGATCTGCCAGTCTCTGTTTCTGAGTCTGGGATCCAAGGCATGTGCCACCACCCTTGGCCTACATATACTTCTTAAATTACTACTTTTTTTGGGAAAACACTTCAAACACTTTCACAGTGGACTCTCAATCATACTCTTTATCCAGAGTTGACACCATGCCACATTTGCTTTTAATTTGCTTTCCTAGTAGTTTTTTTTTTTTTTCTCCTTTTTCTTTTTTTGGGAGCTGGGGACCGAACCCAGGGCCTTGCATTTGCTAGGCAAGCGCTCTACCACTGAGCTAAATCCCCAACCCCTTTCCTAATAGTTTTAAACATCTGATTATGACTACATTTGTCCTAGTTTTCCTAACTCACAGATATTCTAAGAAGATAAAATGTTCCCAAGTCTTCCCCCTAGAATGTCCTCATCATAGCCTTACCAAAGGCAGAGGTCAAGAGCTGACACTCCAACATGCAAGGCCCTGCTGTACACATCTTATTCACATGGCCTCGTTTCCTATGAACCCCTCTGAGCCTGGGACACAGATACACCGTTCATATGCCCTGTCACATGAATTTCTGAGTTACAACGTAGCCCAGGCAGTATGGTTCCAGGGTTTGTCTTCTGTGCTACCTTGCAGACTTCTGGACATGGCTTTCTTTAGGCTCTTTGTTCTCATGGCAGCTGTGTAAGAAAATATGGAATGGGGAACTGTTCTGGTCTGACAATAAAAAAAAGTTACAAAGAAAATGACATGCCCCAGATTTGAGTATCCTAAAAGAAACAAAAATTGACTTCTTGGTAAAAATGTCAAATGTGAAGGACCTACATAAACCACCAGAAATTTCAAGAACTCCAATTACCATTATAAACATTAAGTCCCCCAGTAGTCACAAGGATAATCAAGCTAACAGGAGGCATTTGGTTTTAAGAACCTAGCTGACGTTAAAAAGAACAAAGCTGGCTCTAAGTGAGGATTAGCCCTAACGTCCTGACACAAGTTTCTGAAAATGCTATTCCACTATCTCCAACTAAGATTGAAGTAAGTTAATTTTAGATAAAGTTGCAATCTAGAAGTCCATATAATGTAGAAAATACTGTAAAAATGAGAAGACTGCGGATATAGCTTAGAAATAGTGCTTGTCCACATGTGCAAGGCTGTGGGTATGAGTCTAGCACTGAAATTTCAAAAAACAAAAAAGGAGTCACCTTTCTTCTGCTGGACATGGTAATGCCAAAGTCAGAGACACAGAGCACACCTGAGGGGCTGTGCAAGACAGGGTCTCTACATAGCCCTAGCTGTTTTGGAACTCACTACGTAAGCCAGACTTAGCTTGAAAAGGAAGTGATCATCTGCCTCTGCATGTTAGAACTAAAGGCGTGTGCCACCACTACTTGAGTTCTGACAGCCTCTATCCACTGAGCACTTACAGTAGCAAACACTAAACAGTTTCATCCGCCTTCCATATGAAAGACCCCAGCTTAGCAGCAGTAACGCCATTTTGCAAGGCTGTACTTAAGATGACTGGTTCAGGGAAAGGTTAGAACACTGAGTACACAGCAGCTGCCAAGCAGGATGTGTTTGGTTGAAGGCCTGGCAACAGGACGACTTCGGTTGAGCACCTGACAATGAAAAAAAGCCCCGGGAGAGGTCCCACACCCTGGTGGGGGGCCGAGTCAGTCGTTATGTTCCAAGAAGGTAGCTAAGAAACTTGCCCCCGGGCTGAACCCTTGGGGGGCCGAGTCAGCCGTTATGTTTCTGGAAGGTAGCTAGGAAACTTGCCCCCGGGCTAAACCCTTGCCATATTAGAATCCACCAATTATATCCCTGTAACCATGCATCTGCTTCTGTATGCTTGCTTCTGCTCCCCAAAATCCTATAAAAGCCCATCCTTGGTTCCGTGGGGCGCGCCAGTCCCCCGAGTGACTGAAGCGCCCGCAGGTGCCTGTGCCTGTGTATCCCGACAATAAACCAAATCCTCTTGCTGATTGCATCCTGTGGTGTCTCGGTCTGGTCTTTGGAGTTGGAGGGTCTCCATCCTGAGGGAAAGTTCTCCCTGAGAGCTTTTCACATAGAATAGACTTTAATACGCTATTATTGGCTTGATTTGAAACAGAGGCTCCAAGAGACAATCTCATTCAATTCTAGAGAGTTACTGAGTAAAACTTCCAATCTATACCTATCTACACAGGCCATGCTATCCCTAACATCCTCCTAGCTTTACTGTCACTGTTTAACATTCCCCATGCTACTACGTTTGTCTGGAAAGTTTACAAATGTATGAGACCTTTTTTTTCTTTTGTGGGTGACTGTGCTTAAGTCAGAAGTTTACATTGTCTTTCTACCAGTCTACCTTATATTTGAGACAGAGTCTCACTGAACCTGGATCTTGCTGTTTCAGCTGCTCTGCCCAACAAACTCCAGGGCACTGCCTGTCTCTAACTCTCTGACTCTTCCTTGCTAGGGTGAACATGCTTTTATATGGACGCTAGGCACCCAAACTCAAGTGTTCATTCTTGCTTAACAAACACTGGCCACTGAGCCATCTCCCCAGCCACATTACAGATCTTTTAGATCATCAATAAAAGCTAATACCCACCTCTACGTCAAAGTTGGTCATATCAGCCTTCCACTTAAAGTACTCTTGAACAGCACCTCCAAAACCTCTGGCAGCCTCGTTGGATGTAAAGCAATGCTTCTCTCCTGCTCTGTTGCAGGTGACTCTGAACTTCTGCACTTGCGGTTCAGCTTCTTCTCTTAAGCTTTGACCGTTTTCATCTTCGCCAGATGCCAAGACTTCCCCTATTAAGGTTGATATCTCTTCTTTGATGGCTGGATTTTCATAGTAGTCTAAGATATGTGGATCTGCCGCACCACTGGCAAGCTTCTTCTTACCGTCCTTCTCACCGGCATTGTCGCCCTGTCCACAGTCGGCCTTCTCTCTGCCTGCACTCTGATTGGCCTTTCTGCGCTTTGCCTTCTTCTTCTTGAAAGTGGTGTTAATTTGCCAGACTTTTAAAGGGTCCGACCATGGGAGTTTTCCAGCCAGTTCTTCAAAGTCTCTTAGAACTTCTTCCTGCAAATGATGGAGAATGAAACCCTTTTGTTTCTCACCATTTTAACAGAACAAGTAAGTCCCTACTTTCTTTGTAGACAACTCTGGTCCTTATGACAGGGACGGTGGGAGAGTACGGAGCAAAGGATAAACAAAATAATAGCTGCGATGAAGGAAATTACAGTTTCAATGTAAGTGAGGATATATAAACATTACATTACTAAAGCAGAATAGAGCAGAGGGCAGATCAGATGCACAGGACTGAGGAACTACCGTGAGGGGAAAGAGGTGGACAGAAGGCAGCAGACAGAAAGAAGATAAATGACTTTTAAATCTTCTGAATTTGGGCAAAAACTGGAAGAAGTCTAAAAATGTCATCTGTCCAGAGTTTAAATAATATGATTATCTCTTTGTTTTGTTTTGTTCGAGACAAGGTCTCTATAGCCCCAGCTTCCTGGAACTCATCGACAGACCAGGCTGGCCTAGAACTCACAAAGATTCACCTGCCTCTGTCCTGAATGGTGGGATTAAAGGTGTGTGCCACCGCACCTGGCTCACATGATTATCTTCTTAAACAGTAAATTTGGTGGTGCGGCCCCATGCAGTTCCTCTCTTCCACTTGGACTTTGCTTACAGTACTGAGTGCTGTCTACAGTCACTAGGCTAATGTACTTGCTTACTAGGAAGGCCACTCCTATAAGTACATGGTGAAAAGACCTTAACTCCCTTGACCTTTGCTATAGGCCACACACCTACACCAACAGAGCCATAGAAAGGGTGGTTAATATATAGCTGCCAGGCTAGGTTTATTGGCACAGACTTGTAATCCCAGTTTCTAAGGAACCTAAGGCAAGGTTACAGTTCGGGCCTTTCTGAGCTACAGAGTGGGTTCAGGCCCAACTTAGACAACATAGTAACATCATATCTCAAAATAAAAAGTAAGAGAGCAGGGATAGAGCTCAGTGGTTCAGTGTAAGGGGTTCTAAATTTAACTACTAGTACTCCAAGAGTAAACAACAAAGACACAGTTACTGGATAATGTGGTTAAATATTTAAATGTGAAATACGTGGGACTGCTATCCATAGAGCAAGCCAACCAGAGCTATACAATCTATATAAACATCTACAGTACAGATGGTTAAAGACTTAATAATTGAGAAGCCAGGTGTGGTGGTGCACACCTTTACTTCCAAACAGAGCAGACAGATCTCTGTGAGCTTGATTGAGGACAGCCTGGTCTACTAGGCTAGGTGTGGATACAGTGAGACTCTCTTTCAAAACAAAACAAAACCTTTCAGAAATTAAATGTTTCTAAGTCACTTCAGCCACATTTTACCCTCCAATCTAACAGTTAGTATGTTACAATGGGGTAGTTTGAAAATTCACTTTTAAAGTATCTTTTGCCTACATTTCACTGACTGTGCTTTCCTTGGTAAGTAATTCCAAAGCCTATGGTGCCATGAGGCCAGAGAGGAAGTAACGATTCTAACAACTCACTCAGTGGGATAAAAACTGTACTTCAATAAAACAATAAAAAAAAAAAAAAAGACAAAGGAAGAAGGAAAAGACCTGTTTATCTCCAGTCAATCCAGGGAGAACTCTTCCTCATGGTCTTACCCTCAGGAGCCTCTTACAAATGGCAGGCCCAAGAAAAACTGCCTCATTTCAAAATTCCAAAGTTCAAAACTTTATCAACATAGAACTTACAAAATAAATGCAGGGGAAGGAAACACCAGCATTTTGAAAGAATACTCACACTGGCCATAGAACACCATTAAGAAATATGATTTAAAGGCAAATCAAACAAAAGACAATGATATCAAAAATATGAGAAAATGTCTGGTTAATACAACCTCATAGCAGACTTAGAAGCAGAAATGAAATGAGGTGAGTCACCAGGACATGGAGTTTACAGAGTTTAAAGAAAATGTAAAATGAATGAATGAATGAATGAATGAAGTTAGGCAGATAGTGTTGTTTGTAACACTATTGTCGCACAAGTATGAGGACCGGAGTTCAGTTCCTCAGCACTCATTTTAAAAAGCAGGAATGGTGGTGTGTGCCTCGAAACCCAGTGCTGTGGCAGGGGAGACAGAAGAAGATTCCTAAGGTTTTCTTACCAGCCAGCCTATGTGACAGTGAGTGCTAGGATTACCAAGAGACCCTATCTTAAAATAATAAGGTGGAAGGGGCTACAAAGTGACTCTGCGATTAAGGCTACTTATTGTTACTGTAGAGGATCCAGTTTTGGACCCCATCACCCACATGGTGGTTTACAATGTCCATAACTTCAGTTCTAGGGGAAACAACTTCCTCAGTACACCAGGTACATGAACATACATACACCAGGGGAAATACTCACACACATTTAAACAATTAAAAACGAGAACAAGATGGGGATCTGTGTGCTCGCATACAGTTTTCATAGGAGCCTGCTGAAAAACAGGAAAGGATATGGAAAAAGCAAATAGTGTGGCAATGAGCAAAAGTTTAAAAATTGAAAAGAAACTGGTAAATAAGGAAAATAGTTAACATATACTTATGTACCTAAGACATTTCAAATTTACAACAATTCAAGGTATTTTCCAGAAAACATAACTGGACTGACATGTCCTGATAAGAAATTTCAACAATAAAAGACTCTTGAACTTAAAAGACTTCCAAGAAAGCTGGAGGTTTGCTTGTTGTTTGGTTATCACACACACACACACAAAATCAGAAAGCAACAGTAGAAGGAGAAATATTTAGCAAGATGAATTCAAATGAACAGACTATTATGCTCTTTCGAGAAGGGGAGACTAGTTCTTTACATCTGCTAACAGAGCATACAAAGACAACTCATTCCATTAAAAAAAAAATCACAAGAACCAGCCAGACATAATGGCTCATGCTCACAATCCCAGGAGGATCTCTTCACACTGGAGCCGAGCCTAGGCTACAGAGTAAAACAAGCACACAGCAAAGGCAAGAAGTACATCCTTACCACTTACCATAAGACTAATAAAAACAAAGTGTGGTTTGTGACTATAACGCAGAAGCAAAGTTACACACCAGCACACACAGGAAAGAGACTCAGTTTAACTTATCACTTATACTGACAGGTCAAAGGGAAGAAGTTAAAGCTGATAAAGAAAACTTAAAGGGCCAACTCTAAAAAAGTCCATAAAATCAGAAGGTAGGGTGGAAATGCAGAAAAAACACAACAATTTCATCTACAATGATAGCAGAAATATAAAAAAATGAAACTAGTAGGTTAAGTAGATAATACCAAGTTATATTTATAAAGCTAATAGCTGTAGATATATTGTGTGTACATACACACAATATATTTTATAAACACATATTTAAAAGTTGTAAACTATTAAAAAGCACAGCACAAGAACCAGATATGTTAGTGCACACCTTTAATCCCAGCATGCAGGAGACAGAGGCAGGTAGATTTCAGTGAACTCGAGGCCAGTTTATTCTACACAGTGAATTCTATGACAGCAGGTCTGCATAGGGTCAGCTTAGTGAGATCCTGTCTCAAACAAAAAACCTTTAAACCTCCAAAAGAGAGCAGTGCATAGTGTATGAAAATTAGTTATATAAAGAGAAATTTAAAAGAAAAAGAATGCATGATGAAATATGTAATATGAAAAAAACTAAGACCAAACAAACAGGAAACCACCCTGAAAATCTTACAGATCGGTCATACCAATCTGTATCAATGGGATCAAAGATAAACACGACCCTCAAAGGCTGTAGAATGGCTGAGAGCCTTGCTGATCTTGCAGAAGATCTCTGTTTGGTTCCCAGCATCTACATCAGGCAGCTCAAAACCACCTTAACTCCAGTTCCAGGGATCCAATGCTCTCTTCTGGCCTACTTGGGCACTGGCACATACACACATACACACATAAATAAAAACAGAATAAAATAAATTTAAAATAAGTAAATAAATAAATTTTAAACTAAAACAAGGCTTTATGGTGCTCCTACAAAACTGGGTTTGATACTTAGGACCCACATGATTAAATAAAAAAACTAATAAGCTGTCCTCTGACTTTTGTACATACACACTACAAACAGACAAACAGATAATGTGATCTACAAAGGTCTGAGGGGTGCAGATGTGGCTCAGTTGGTAGAGTGCTTGCTTACGACACACAAACCTCAGTACCTCATACGACACGCCCGGCCGAATATGCCTGCAATCCCCAGGACTCAGAAAGTGCAGGCACGAGGACCTGAAGATCAGTGCCATCCTCAGCTAAACAGCAAACCTGAAGTCAGCTAAGGAGGCACTGTTTAAAAAAAACAATTAGACAGGCATAGTGGCCCTCCCTTTAATTCCAGCACTTTCAAGGCTGAGGTAGTTAGATCTCTGAAGTCAAGGCCAGTCTGGTCTACACAGTAAGTTCCAGGATAATGAGGGCTCTGTAGAGAGACCCAATCTATGAACAAACAACTCCGCCCCAAAACACAGCAAAAAACAAATAAACTTTACCCATTATTTTATATGTTAATTTAATAAGAAACAAAATTAAATTTGTGTTTGTATTATACATGTGCATACTTTAAAAAAAATAAAAATGAGATTTCACTGGGGGATTGTGTGCAATTCACATTCGTAACCTGAAGGGCTTAATAATTTTTCATAGTTAAAACATTTCCTTAGCATAGACTTGAAAAATTTATCTTAGACCCCACTCTTGCCTTTGAAACTTTTATCAAAAATGTTGTGGGGTATGTGCTATATACACATTTTGGTGTGTATACATTTGTGCAAATGCATGTGCAAGTATGGTAGCCAGAGGCCAAAGTTAGTGTCTTGCCCTGACTGCTTTGCATCTCCCATTTTTTTTTCTTTTTTTTTTTTTTCGGAGCTGGGGACCGAACCCAGGGCCTTGTACCACTGAGCTAAATCCCCAACCCCTCCCATTTTTTTTTTTTTTTTTAAACACAGGGTTTCTTTGTGTAGTGCTGCCTATGCTAGAACTCACTCTGTAGCCCAGGCTGGCCTCTAACTCAGAGATCCTCCTGCTTCTGTCTCTCAGTGCTGGGATCAAAGGTATGAGCCACTATTGCCAGGTTGAATTCATTTTGTGAGCCGGGAATTCTGGCTGGGTAATAGTAGTGGCACAGGCCTTTAATCCCAGCACTCAAAGACAGGTTGATTTTTGAGGACAGCCCAGTCCACAGGATAGCCAAGGCTACACAGAGAAATCATGTCTCAAACAAACAACAACAATACAAAGAGATGAGACTTCACACTCAACTAGGCTGTCTCTTCTATTCCCTCAGTGAGGAAGTTGCATCTTGTACTGCCCCGCTCAGCTTTTATGCAGATGCTAGGGACGGAACTCCCAGTCCTGGCGCTTGTGCAGCAGATTCCTTACCAACAGTGACTTCCTTCCTCTGCCTTCAAGACCAGTGATTTCTAAGACAACCTTGAAAGGTTAACTCATGAAGACTTGTACTACAGCAAAGTCACCTCTTATTAGAGATCAGAACTGCCTCATCTATACAAGCTTTAAGATGAACTGGGGTTAGGGAGCAACACACACCTTTAATCCCAGCACTCAGGAGGCAGAGCTCTGTGAGTTCGACACAGCCTAGTTTACAGAACAAGTTCCAGGACAGCCAGGGAGCTACACAGAGAAACTACTCTCAAAAACAACAAAAAAATTAAGATGACAAAAATCCAAGAATTTAATAATGTTGGTAATTTAAATGCAAGAGAATTTATGACAGGATGCCTAATAACATTTATTCATGCAGAAAACCGAACTTCAAAATTTCCAAATACTCAGTCAAAAGACTGCCTCTAAAATTGTTTTAGGCATCATTCAGTTGGTAGTAACCATGAGAAGTCCCAAGAGTTAAGCCTGGGGATGTAGTTCAGTAGGAATGCTCACTTAGGATACAAAGGACAAGGGTTCAAACTACCAGGACAGCACTAAAGAAAGAAAATGAGTCTGAAGGATTATAATACTAACATTTCTAATGTTGAAAGTTATTTTTGTAGGCAATACAATTTTTAGTTATCTTCAATGGATATTCTTTTAGAGCTGTTTGAATGTTAGCCTTTTAGTTACTGTCAAAATTTTTTACAAGGATCTAATGAAGAAAGTGTTTTATCATTAAGCCCCTGATCAGTTTGATTCCTTTGGGGATACACTGGCTTGCCAAAATAATCTGGAAAATTAATAAAGAACAGTGAATTAGACAGCATTCCATAGTTCTTGTAAAAAAGATTAGCTCTAAATTAGACATTAATATAACATTGACGGGAAAAGTTTTAAGCACTTGATTCTGGAAACTAGGCCAGAAAGAGATACAGGAAAAAAGCCTGACATGTTACTGAGGTCTCTTTGCAACCTTCAGGTTAAACAGTGAAGAGTTAAATTTCAAAAAGTCAGTCACAAACAAAGTCCTGACATGCCTGAGAGAATTTGAGATAGGGCTCACTGGCCCCGGCTATCAGCCCCCAAGGACACTGGCCATCTGGAGCCACCCCCTCCCCTTCCTTCACTCCCTAAAGATGAGTCATCCCCCTGCTGAGTGAAATAAGTCACCCTACCCACATTGCTGAGATGCTAGATTACACATATTCTTTGCTGATGTAACTCCGAGCCAAAAGTAACTGTGCACCATTTGAATCGGCCAATTGTGTGTAACCTCTCGAAGTTCCCTGGCTTTCCCTATATAAACCACTGCCTTTGGAGGATTGAGGTCGACTATCTCCTGTGTGGGATATGTGACGGCCCGAGATCTCGTTAATAAACTGCCTCTTGTTGTTACATCAAGACCGGCTACTCGTGTTTCCTGGGGCTCTCCCAACCCAAGACTGGAGCGAGAGTCTCCCCAAGTTTGGGGATCTTTCAACAGCAGCTGGATATTTAGGCCTCAGATGATAAATACGGGCTGGAAGCGAAGCTGTTGTCCTAACGACTGAAGGGGATTAAAAGCTGCTTTGTCATCTCTTCAAAACAGGAAGCTAAAACAGGACAAAGCAAACCTGGGAGGGAATGCTACATGTTTCTGTCTTCTGTTCACACGCTGGAAGCAATTCTAGTTTCAAGCCACATGTACTATAGGTTGAGCTAATCTAAGACTTTTTCCCTGTAACTTTGGGTTTTGTTTTTTTTTAAAAAATGACTTTTAAAAGCAGTTTCTGCTTTTAAAGAGATTTCTGGATTTGAGTGAAAGGTTTACTGTGCTTGGCTCTTGTTTTCCTCTCAACATTGTAAAGAAATAAACCAACAGCAAAGCTAACTGACAGTGCTGACAAGCAGGCAGTGCACTTCAGAGAACAAGCCCTCTGAGAAAGCCTCGCTTGGGATAGCTCACCTTTGTAGCTTTGAACTGGTAATCTTTAAACTCCTCAACAACCACAAACAAGTTATCCACTGATCTCAGACAATGAACCTAAGGAGGAAAAACAAATGTCAGAAACGAACTTCTGGAAATACTTGTGAGTAACACAAGCTACCCACAGTTAAGTATTTAAAAGAAAGTAAGTACAAAATGGATTCATTTTTATCTTTCTGAGGCAGGGTCTCGCTATGTTGCTCTGGGTTGCCTCAAACTCATAGCTCCCCTGACTGGGTCTCCCCAGTACTTACAATATAGGAGTAAGCTATCACATCTGGCTACGTAAAATGGTTTAAAGCAGCACCTCAGGTCTGTATTCATATTTAAGTTTTTCCCATCCCGAGTGTGCCATGTCTTTGGTTACCCATTGATTCCTGCTCTTCCTCAGAGAAAGGGTCACTGGATAAAAGTGTACAGCCCAAAATGTCCTTTAGGCAACAACGCTGGTCTGGGGAAGGGAAAGTGGTAAACACAAGTGGGACTTTATCATACTTCTCTGGTTTCTTTTGGATATATACTGCAGGGATGAAGACCATGGATCTGAAAGCTGGATATACCAGTACATGCCTACAATCCCAGCTTTTTGGAGGTACAGCACCCTCAAGCTGTATGGTGAAATTCAGGCCAACTTGCCTACATCAGACTCTGTTTCAACTCCTACCTCTCCCCCACAAAAGAGAAACCACATACAGTTTAAGTTCTAGTTCTGTGATAGCTGAATTACTACAGGCAAACTACTTTTCTTCTTAAGCCTAATGATTGGTGACAATAGTGCCCAATCTTCATAAAACTGCTGAGGACATCAAGAAAATACTTGCTTACTAACAAATACCACAAGTATTGTGTGGGCACCTACTATATGTTATATGCTACTAGCTTGGGATACACTAGCAACACAAAACCTAAAGAGTCTCCAGATGATAATCCATGCCCTATGTCACTTGTGTTAATGAGAAATTTGGTAGCTTTTGTTTCAATGGGATGACAGTTTGCTAACCTTTGCTTCTCACCTGTAATCATGAATAATTACTTTTGATCAAGAATGTCTATGAAGGGGCTGGAGAAATGGCTCAGTGGTGAAGAGCACTGACCGCTCTTTCAGAGAACCCAGGTTCAATTCCCAGCACCTACACTGCAGCTCACAACTGTCTGTAACTCCAGTTCCAGAGGATCTGATACCCTCACATAAACATACGTTCAGGCAAACACCTATGCACATAAAATAAGAAGAAAAATCTTAAAAAACACAACAAAACGAAACCAATGTCTTTGACATGGATGAAAAGGAAAACCTCAGCTTTTATACTTACCCAGACTTCTGCTAAAGTAAATTTACGTACCATAGATAATGATATATATTTCATTTCAGTAAATAAGTCATCAGGAAATGCTGCGATCACTTCTAAACCATAGTAAACTAACACTAAAATGCACTAAACTGAATACACGTGATAAAGACATTATAAACACCAATACAGTCAATTTCACAAAGCAGTACACAATGGAAAATGCAGATACTTTAAGCAGAACAAAGTAAAGGATTCCCAAGGGGGGTCTATAAACCAGAAAAGTAATCATAAAGTAACCAAGTTAAAAGATTAAGTAATGTTTCGTTCAGACCTGAGCCAGACTTTCCACTGCAATATCAAAATATATCTTGCCCCGGTCTTTGCTGATTCTGCAGGATGACTTCAATTTCTCTCTCACTTCATCTGCAGCTGTTTGCTCAAACCCAGTAGGTACAGTGGCTCCAATGGTGACTTGGAGATGCTCAGACTCACTTCTGATGCCACTTTCTATCAAGGGCACCGGCTTCTTGTTCTCATGAAGGTTCATATCCAAGTGTTCTCTGGTAGCTTCTTGAGTGTCAGACATGATGGAAATGTTTCTAAAAGGTCTAACGGTTTCTAAAGGCAATACAGAAAAGAAAAAAGAAAAAGAATGCAGTCTCTTTTTATATTTCAATGTACGTACCAGAGTTAAAACTGTCATATAAATAAGGGCATGGATTACAGGCAATAAAACGTGATTAAACAAGCAATATACAGACTCATCAGGAGAAAAGACAAATCAAGAGTATTTCCACTGCATGCAGTACTTGGCTTAGGGTCATCTGTGTTGGTAAGCACCATCTTACACGTGCTAACATGAAAACAGAAGCTCCTGTATTGTCCTTTCAGCTTAGCAGTTCAGAATGTGAGGCGGTGGTGGTTCAGAGTTATGAGTTCTTGCCTACCACACTCCCAGGTTCAAATGACCCTAAAGCAAGTTAACCCTGCCTAGATTTGAACTGGAAACTAAATAGAACTCTTTCCCAAAGTTGGAAGGTTTTAATGAGAATAACACAGTAGTTCTAGACTAATGATCAAAACTTTTACTGTATTGGGGTGAGGTATTTATCCCACTCCCCCCGCCCCCCCCCCCCCGTATAGTCATGTGGGCAGTGACTTCCACTATCGAAACAAGATCTGAAAGCCTACTACATGGCGATGCTGAGATCCAATAATGTGCATTCCGGGGAGATCTTGGAAATATCTGAAGGTAGTAAAACGGTCTTCCTGTATGAATGTGTATGTAGGTCGAAGGGGCTGGATAGGTGTTACCGTGATGGAGGGTCCACACCTCCCACTAGATTTTCAAAAGCGTTGTGACTTAAGCTAACATCTTCTCTGTCCCTATGCTGTGCAAAAGACAGGACACAGAGGTTAAGGCGATTACACTGTGTCACTGTTCACCACTGTGAATGGAACTCCTACAGACAGGTAGGAGGATTGTGCGGACTGGAGGGAAATGTGCTTCTCACTCCCATCCTCGGTGAAGCCAGCCAGAGGCCAGACACTCCATCCTGGCACCGACCTACATAAAACTGTTGCTGTCCTCCCCTCCATCCCACCCACCGGGCCACTCCCACCCGCGGCCAGTTACCCGCTGCAAGCACAGACCCTTCCGGTCACCGCACCTGCGGGTTCAGCGCGCTCAGGGCACGCCGCCGGAAGCCACGTTGTCACCCCGGAAACGGAAATCAGGCCTTGGGGGTCAGGGTGCTCCCGCGCACGGCGTGGGCGAGTGTGCGCGTAAAGTTGTGCGCAGTTGGTTGCACTCTGAACCGGAACAGGAAGAGCGGCCGGCCGGTCCCCTGCCCGGAGGTAACCTCTGCGGAGGGCGCTCTCGTAGGGATCGCTGCATCATTTGTTGAGTTGCCTTTGCCTTAAGTAGCGAGCATTTGGATGAGACTGGGACTTGATTCCTTTTTTAAGGCCAGAGAAACCGAGTCTAAAGAGATTCTTTTCCCCCCCACACTCATTTTGCACAAAACTTTTTACTTGGAATTTGTTTTTTGAGATGGACGTCTCACTATGCAGCTCTGACTGGCCTGCTCGCCATGTCGACCAGGCTGTCCTGGAAATCACAGATATCCTTTGTTTGACTCGAGAATGCTGGGATTACAGGTGTGTGCCACCATACCCGACTTGATTTCTGAAAGGGCCAGCAAGCTGGGCTGTGACTAGAGTACAGCCAGAGCCTAGTCTGTGGTTTTCAAACTGCTTTTTTTATGTTGGCAGTTATTACACTATTTCATGTTTTTCCTTGTATTTCGAAGGTTATGTTTCATATATTTTAGTTACATTTACTTCATGTGTGTGGAGGGAGCTTGTGTGCCACACCTGAGGTCACAGGACAATTGCAGAAGTTGGTTCTCTTCCGCCATGTGGGTGCTCAAGTAATCAGGATTGGTAGCAAGTGCCTTTACCATCTAAGACGTCTCACCAGCCCCAAATGTAACATTTTAAAAGAGGCAACTTATAACACAACAAAAAGAGACAGCCGAATTTAAGAGGGAAAAAGCGATGGTGAAGAGATGGCTCAGTGATTAAGGCCTGCTCTTCCATAGAATTAAAGTTTGGTTCCCAGCCCTCACCCACATCAGGCTGCTCACAATGCCTGTAACTTCAGTTCAGGGGATCTGACGTCCGAGTCTGGCTCCAAGGGCACTGCAACACTGCGTGCATGATGCAAACATTCTCTCTCTGCCTCTCCCCTCACCTCACCAAATTTTTTCTTTTAGTTTTAAGTTTCAGTGGTGGCAGCAGCTATAGAGGCATGGAGCCACGCTGTCCTTATCAGCAGGGACAATGAGAAAGTTAAAACTAGATCCTTGCCTTGGATGCAGTGAGAAGGCTTGGAACCAGCCAGTATAACACAGTGTTGTAGTTTACTTAAAAAAAAAAAAAAAAAAAAAGAGGTCTGACATAGATGGCCCAGCAGGTAAAAGGTGTCTGTCATCAAGCCTCACCCATTCTGGTCACCAATTCTGGTCACCCTGAATTCCATCCCCAGGACCCACATTGTGGAAGGAGAGAACAGGCTCCCATAGGTGGCCCCTGACCTCCACAAGTGTGCCACGAGAACCTTACCTTCATAAATAGATGTTTGGGGAGAGGGTGGAAGCCAGATAGTGAGGCGTACACCTTTAATCTCAGCACTTGAGAGGCAGAAGCAGGTGAATCTCTGAGTTCGAGACCAGCCTGGTCTACAGAGTGAGTTCCAGGACAGCCAGGGCTACACAGACAGGAAAAAAAGAAGGAAGGGGAAAAAAAAAAAAAGCTGGAGAAATTGCTCAGCAGTTAAGAGCACTGACTGCTCTTCCAGAGGTCCTGAGTACAATTCCCAGCAACCACATGGTGGCTCACAACCATCTGTAATGAGATCTGATGCCCTCTTCCGGCTATCTGGTGACGGTGTACTCAAATACATTAAATAAATAAATCTTTCAAAAAAAAGTCCCGGGTTAAAAAACAAAACAAAAAAAGTAAAGAGCACCTGGAAGCATGGTGTAGGCCTCTCAAAAAAGAGCAAACTTCATTAAAGACAGTGTTAGCATAGGAAGCCTAGGGCATCTCAAATGGAAAAGAAAGCTTTTACCTTTATTTTTCATAAATGAGATTATAGGATGCTTCAGAAGTACTTAGGATGGAATTACAGTCTGTTAAAACCAGAAGCCACTAGGGTTCTAAAGGGGATCAGGACACGCCCTTTACTAAATGGAGTTTCTGGTGAGAGTTCTAGAAAATTATAGGTTCAGAGATGGAAAGGGAGAAAGACCTCAAGCAGTTGCTAGTTGTTTTGGAATTTGTGATTCCCAGCTGTTGAGAGGCTCCTTTTGCTTCTCAGGTCCTTGTAATTTCTCCTTTCTGTCCCGCTTCACAAAGAACTTTCATCAGAGCTTTTGGAAAAGGTACACAGAAGACCAATATAAGTACACGAATCAATGGTCTGCATCACCAATCATTAGGGAAATGTAGATTAACACTAACTTGATAATTACTCAAAAGGCAAGTTTGAAAAGCAAAAATCACCTCTCATGTTAGAGCAAGGATGTGGAGCAATGAAATCTCGCTGCTGTCAATGCGAACTGCTCCAACCATATTAGGATTCAGTTTATCTTTTCTGAAAAAGGTGTAACATATATTCACCATATTACCCATTCCACCAGCAAGCATATACGCAGAAGTGGAAACGTGTTCAAACAAATTGTTCACAAACACAGTGCATATAGCCTCCAACTAGAAACAGCCTAAATATCCACGAGGTGTTTGCACAGCAGGTTAGTACTTAGTCATTAAAAAGTACTGACGAAACTCTTTTTATTTTGTGGTGCCTGATAGCAAACCCAGTGCTTTGCATGTGCTAGGTAAGCACTCTACCATAAGCTGCTTCCTAAAATGTACTGAAGGACAGCGTGCTACAGCATGGACAAACCTGGGTGACATGTTAACTGAAAGAAGCTGGGTGCAAAAGACCACAGAGAGGCTGGGTGATAGTGACCTTTTTATCCTAGCATGTGAGAGACCATAGGTCCAGTCCCCTGTGACACACACACACACACACACACACAGAGAGAGAGAGAGAGAGAGAGAGAGAGAGAGAGAGAGAGAGAGAGAGAGAGAGAGAGCGCAAGCACAAACACAAACACATACCGAAAACCCACAGATTACAATTCCACTTATATTCAGTGTCTAGAAAAAGGTGAATACGGGGAGTGAGAAAGCAGGTTAGTATTGCTTGGGGTTAGAAGGAATTGGAGTGATGGGTAAAGGTTACTGGCTTTTCAAAGGATGTGAATGTTCTGCCGTTAGGTAGTAAAGGTAAGTTACACGCCTTTGTAAATGTACTAAGAAACAATGAATAATACACTTTAATAAAATTGTAAGTTTCATGTGAGTTTTATCTGGATGGAGGAAGCTCTGGATCTTATGAGAGGTTCACGTACAGTTTCTTCATCTGCAAAGTCATACTTCCCTCCTAGCATTGTTGGGAGACTTAAGTGAGATTAACACATTGCCAGCTACATGATAAATAAATGGCATTCTTAATAATAATTAAACAGTAGCTGGTGAAATGGCTCCGCATGTGGGAGTCCCACCACCAAACATGATGATCTGAGTTCCAGCCTCTGGACTTCGATGGTGTGGGGAGAAAACCAACTTCCACAGGTTGCCCTCTGACCTCCAGTGCTGATGGAGTTATATGTGTGTACACTGCACGCGCACGCGCGCATGCACGCGCACGCGCACACACACACACACACACACAATAATGGAAAAAATCAATGTAAATAAGATTATTAAATTCTGGTCAAATATTTATGTGTAAAAGTCTTTTATGTTGTTTATTTTTTTCTAAAAATGTACTCATTTGCTTATTTATTCTTATCTTAGGACTGTAAAAGGCAGTGAATATGGAGTTCCCTACTCCCCAGTTGTGAGGATAAATGGCCAGGCGGGAGAGATAACTCAGCACAGACCGAGACCTTAACATACTGAAGGATCAAAATACTGAAGAGACATTCTCTGGGCCTCAATGCCATCGCCTGTATGTCTAGTGTGTGTCTTTACACTGTCTAATAAGGTTCCACGAGTCGTATGTCAGGTCTGTCAATTTAGGCAACACTATACTGACCATTTATTATATGTCAGACATTTTTTAGGCCCTAGGTATACAGCAGTGGAGGGCAAGGGAGAGATCCTTAGGTGTCTGAAATATATTCTAATGAAAAAAGATAGCATGATAAACAATATATGGTAATGACATTCTTTGAGAATCAGTATTATGAAAAAAAAAAAAAAACTGTCAGGGTTGGAGTGTTCGAGATAGAGGGGAAAATTCATTGCTACTCCAGCAGGACAAGAAAGACCTCTTTGATAAGTCACAGAGCAGAGTCTGGAGCTTTCCAGAGCAGGTTCACAGTGTACAGATGGTTTAGAATTAACTAAGATACTTCTTAGGCTGAGGAAAATGGAGGAGTCAAATGTAACGAGAAGGGCAATGTTCACAATGCCTTACAGGTAAAAGCACACCGTTCCCGGGCTAGAAAGCTGCCTTTGTGGTGAGGACTACTTGCTGCTATTGTAGAACCAGAGGTCAGTTTCCAACACCAACATCGGATGGTTCACAGTCACTCTCAGCTCCAAGGGACCTGATACAGTCTTCTGGTCTCCAGACACAGCCACATACACACATGTACATACACACATTAAAAAAAAATAAAACTCGGGGTTGGGGATTTAGCTCAGTGGGAGAGCGCTTGCCTAGGAAGCGCAAGGCCCTGGGTTCGATCCCCAGCTCCGAAAAAAAAGAACCAAAAAAAAAAAAAAAAAACTCTAAAAATTCACCACTTTGGGACTGGGAGTATAGCTCAGTTGGCAAAGTGTTTGCTTCGTTTGCAAACTGGAGTTCATCTCCAGGATGTGGTGATGGTGCAGGCTTGTGATCCTAGCTCTTGGGAGATAGAGATTCAAGGTCATCCTCAGATACATGACAACTCAACTGGAACTATCTGATACCTTGTTTCAAACCCAAAAAAAGCAAACAACAAAATCTACCACTCTGGAGCCTATTATGAAAACAGTAACTAGACCATTTCTGTGGCCCAAGTAAGAGGTGATGATACTCAAACTTTAATTTTAGGGTTGGACATGGTGAGAGGTGTCAAGTTCTGATATATTCAGAAGGAATAGCAGTCATTGCTGATAGACTGGTTGTGGTTTCCAAAAGAAGATAAAAGAGGAAGTGTGTGGCCAGGCCTAACAAATTTGCTGTTTTAGACCAACCACATTCTGCTGATAGGTCCAAATGCTAAGAAACTTACACCAAAACGCCACCCATGAAGCCAACAGCATATTTTATTTCTAGTCTAGCTTATTAGAAAGATGAATATAATTTTAGTTTGTAGCATAAAGAACCCAAATATATGCTGTAAAAATAATGACTAAAATGGATCCTTGGTAGAAAGTGCCTATTTTGAATAAGTTACAGATATGTATAAAAACTGTAGCCTCTAGTTTGTAGCTCACAGTAGTGGTTCTATTAAGTTAAAGTTGGGCTGGAGAGATGGCTCAGTGGTTAGGAGCACTGACTGCTCTTCCAGAGGTCCTGAGTTCAATTCCCAGCAACCACATGGTGGCTCATAACCATCTGTAATGGGATCCGATGCCCTCTTCTGGTGTGTCTGAAGATAACAACATTATACCCACATACATGAAATAAATCTTAACAAAAAAAAAAAAAAAAAAGAAAAGAAAAAAGTCAAAGTCATCTCCAAATAAGCGAGTATGCCTTTACATGTTTTACATCTCTGTGTGTGTGCACGTACCTGCTTATTCTGTCACACCTGTGGAGGTCAGGGGACAAATGGCAGGGATTCATTCTCCCCCTCCACCATGTGGGTCCCAGCAAAGGAACTCAGGTAACCAAGGTTAGCAGCCTGCCTTTACTCCCTGAGCCATTTCTCTATCCTGCTTAAATTCTGTATAACTTAGATTAGACACAGAGCATCAAGTTTAAAGCTCAAAAGAAGCTGTCCCCAGGAACTTAGAGATCTGGTTTACACTAATATCCTCTTGCCGTTTCTTTCCCTTTTCAATTAATTGATTTATTTACTGACAGTACTAGACTTGAGTCCAGGGTCTCATGTGTGCTATGCTCCGTCACTGAGCCACTTCTCTGCTCCAGGATATTTGGTCACACCGTGACCCCCAAGGTTGTGTTATTTGCTGGGAAAACTTCCTAGTTGTAGTGTGGCTTACCCTTTAGCTTTAATCCCTTTGGCTGCAATACAGACATGCCCTTAGTGCACACCTTTAATCCCAAGGAATGAAAGTAAAGTTTGTTTGTAGAAGGAAGAAGCCATATTTGAAAGTGATATTAATTGGGTGGCAGACAGTGATGAATCAGAGAAAGATCTGACAGAATAGAATATGCCCAACTCTCACGAGAAGAGAGAGGAAAAAGAGGCTACTTAGAGAGCAGCACAGAGAAAGGGGAAGGAGTCAGTTTTACCAGGAGAGTTTTACAGGGACAGGTTGAAGAGAGAACAAACTAGACATAGGTTAAGACTGGATGGGCCAGGCAACAAGAAGGAGCTGGAAGAGTAGAACAGATTGCCAGAGTTAGTATGAGGCCAAGCAAAGCAATTCAAGAGCGGCTGAGAGAAGTCAGGTTGAATCAGTCAGCTTGGAGAGGCGTTTGAGTCAGAATAGCTGAGTTGAACCAGCCAGTCGAAGATCAGAAAGAACAAGAAAGGGCGGGTTTATTCAGCAGCAAGTCTCAGGGGCTGAAAACATTCTAAGCCTAGATAAGATTGCACAGAGGCTGGAAACTTCCAAGACTAGGCCTAGGAAAGCAGATGGAGGCAGAAAGCCTCAGAGACAATTTCTTCAGACAAATAAAAATTACTTTATACCAGCCTATTCTTTAAATAATGTATTATTATTGTCAAAGAGAGGGAGAGAGAGAGGTCGGGTTTCTCCTTCTGCTCTGTGTAGATTCCGGGGATTGAACTCATGTTACTAGACTTGCTTGGCAAGCGTTCTGCCCCATAAACCATCTTACTAGCCCCCTTCATCCGTTCTATCATTCTATGCTGCTGCTGCTGCTGTTGCTGCTGCTGCTGCTGCTGGTAGTGGTGGTGATATGAAGATGATGGTGATGGTGGTGGTGGTGGTAGTGGTGGTGGTGGTGGTGGTGGTGATGTCGATGATGGTGATGGTGATGGTGGTGGTGGTGATGATGATGTGGTGGTGGTGATGATGGTGGTGGTGGTGGTGGTGGTGGTGGTGGTGGTGGTGGTGGTGGTGGTGATGGTGGTGGTGATGTGTGTTTACATGTTATGGCTTGTTTGGAGGCCTGAGGATCATTTCGTAGAGTTGGTTCATTTCACCTTTATGTGGATTCCAGGGATCAAACTCAGATTGGGAAACTTCAGTAGCAAGGACTTTTGCTTCCAAGCTATCTCACACCCCAGGTCATTCTTAACGTAAAGCAAGGTGGCGGTTAGAAAACCACACAGTGCGTCCATCTCTCGTGTAGACACAAGAATTACTAGCTCTGTGCATTGCCAGGGTTGTTGTTTGGTTGGGTGGTTTCAGTTTAGTTCTGTTTTGTTTTCCGGTTACCTTCATGCCTCCAAACAACGTTTCCTTGCTTATAAATACTATCCCTTGCTTTTTGGTATTATTTGGTACTTGTCCATGTTTTCTACGGATTGTGGAGTGGTTCCTCAGTTGACTTTAACTTTTCCTTTATCCTAGTTTGTCTCTCTCTGTCATTACAGCTATAGCCCCCAAGAATTTATGTCTTAATGTTACATTTAACTTTAAGTGATACATATGTTTGAAACCTGTTTGTTTATTTATTTTTACAGTCTCATTCAGTAGCACTGGTTGGCCTAGAACTCATGGTCTTCCTGCTTCTGCCTCCCAGGTAATGAAATCACAAGTGTGCACTACCACACCCAGCTATGTCCTGTCAACAGTCTGTAGCAGTTCTCTGTCCTCTGTGCTGTAAGGTGAGGGCTTTATTAGCATTCTTGGCCTTCGATCCACATCTCCTCCCTTCTTTGTCCCTCTTGTCCATTTTGTTAAGAGATCCCGCCTGGCAGGTTGGGTTCCTGTGGGGATGTAACTGAAGGAAGGATGTGCCTGCACCTGCTTCTGTCTCAGGGAGCAGCTGAAATTCCATCTCCCCAAAGCAGCCTTCTGGGAACCTCTCTGGGAAAGGAGAGATGCGGCTACAATCCTATGAACGAAACAGCAGCCTCGTAGTCCATGAACCTTCACCTAAAGACCTTTGTCCTGCCGGGCGTTGACAACTAGGGGGAAAACAATCAGCTCTGGCCGTGTGCTGAACGAGCACTGGTTTATTTGCTTTTCCCACGCCCTTTCAAGCCAAAGGCAGTAAAACTTCTTCAGTAATATGACCCCTGTGAGAACTCCGAAAGGCATTAGTGACATCGCAGTGGATTTTTCAGAGTAAAGTGTGTGGATTTTCTCAGTTCTTCAGCAATTGCATAGTAACAAGCAGGTTGATCTGAAGTCACTTCTTCATTTTAAAGGAACTGTATTTTTACTGCAGTTGATGTATAGAAGGGGGATAAAGAAGGCGACGAGCCAGGCAGTGAAACAGCTCTGCCACCTAGCGGTTCCTCGAGCTGGAACACTTTGGCATTTCAAAGCACGAGGAGGTGAGGGGATTGAGCTAGTACAGGAAACAAATGCAGCAAATGACCTAACCTGGAAACTTCTATTTCCTCTTCCAATTGTCCAGTCAGAGATGAAAGAGACTGGCAAAGGAAATGGTGTCGGTAAACATGGATGGCCACCAGGTCTCTATCACAGAGTAATAGCTAGCTGCAAAGGGGACTCGAGGTGCAACAAAGGAGCAGACACAGGTCAAACTTGTGACAGTCTCTTTGGGAGTTGTCACTGCAGCAGTATTGGGGTCAGAGGCAAAGCTGACTGAGGCAGTGTCCACGGGGACAATGGGACAGTGACGAAGTCATAAGGACTTAGGCCACAGGAGCTCTCAGCACAGTGGTCTAGAGGCTGCAGTACACTGCTTGATTCAAGGCAAATAACTAGGACACTCAGGTTAACAATAGTAGGCAGTCCTTAGGCATGGCAGTAAACTCATTCCAAATGCCTCAATAGATTCCCAAATTCAAAGATACTGAATTTTTTTATAGAATGGCATAGAACTGACTTGAGGGTATCGGCCTGTATACTTTAAGGCATCCCTACATTGTAAATTCTATGTAAGTAGTCTGTACATGGGTAGTAAAGGTGTAATTGAAAAGAAGAATCCTTTCTGGCTGAGTCAATGAATGTAGAACCCATGAGAAAAGAGAGCTATCTGCATGTGTGTCCAGGCAGGGTCTTATCTCAGCGTTGTTTTAACTGTACATATCGTTATCAATCCCATTATTAAGGTGGTAAAACTGAGGCTAACTAGCCCAGTCATGGAGACAATGAGTCAGAACCAGCATTCAATTACAAACCAAAGTAATTTGCACCCCAGCATCTGAACTGCATCTTAAGTACTTTGTTTTCCCATCTTCTCAGAGGGAAAGGAACGCTGGCTTCTTTCCATCTAACCACTGCCCTCTCCTTTGAAAGACAGCTGTAAAGGGGTGATGAGCCACTCCTAGACCTGATGCCTGCGTTTCGGGGGTTATTTAGTCAGCCCAGCCTGGGGTTCCCTTAATCATACAACATGAGGGGAAATGGCGAATGTCTCATAAGTGGCTGTGAATAGTCACTGAAGTAATATAAAGGTTCTACAAAAATGGCTTCCAACAATCCTGGTATCCCTGCTTTCAACAAGGGGCATTGCCTGGGCTGGGTTTATGGCTCGCTTTGGCCTCTGGATTTGATTTGCTTCTCTAGAATGTGGCAATGTGGCAATATGACATGACCAATTCCAAGTGTGGGTCACGAGAGGCCTGGTAGCTTCTGTGTTTACTCTCTGTACTGTTCTTGCTACTTACTATGTGAGGAAGCCAAGCCTAAAGAATCTGTTTCGGGTCAGGGTCTGGTTTCCTTTAGATCCTCTTCCCTTGTGCTGATTGGGTTTTCGTCAATGTGGAACGACCTAGAGTCTTTTGGGAAGAGGGACCCTCAACGAGGAATTGCCTCCATCAGACTGGCCTAGAGCCACCTCTTTGGAGTCATTTGCTTGATTAATGATTGATGGCACTACCCCTGGGCCGGTGGGCCTGGGCTGTATAAGAAAGCAAACTGAGCAAACCGTGGAGAGCAAACCAGTAAGCAGCATCCCTCCATGGCCTCTGCTTCATTTCCTACCTCTAGGTTTCTAACTTGAGTTCCTGTCTTAGCTTCTCTCAGTGATAGACAGTGAGCCTTAAGTTGAAATAGACTGTGTTCTTCCCAAGTCATAGTATTATTACAGCAACTGAAGCAAAACTAGAAGAATTTTTCAATGTTTTTTCTTTCCTATATATTTGTCCCTGTCTTTCTGTTCCTATATATGGTTTTCCTCTTCTCTTCTTACTTTTTATTCTTCACTCTCTTTTCTGTTGCCAGGGATTAGACCAGGGCTTTGTGTATGCTGAGCACACATTCTGCCACTGGCCTGTACCTCCTGACGTTCCTATCTCCATTTCTTATTGGGATAACTAAATAAGCTATCCTCACTGAGAGGTAAACTCCATGTAGGACATGTGTAATGACTGCATTGAATTAAACAATGGGTGTAGAGCAATGTTTAACATAGATATGCTCACTAGCTGAAACAATCCAGTACTGGAATAAACCAGTCACATTATCTCTTAAAATGTTTGCTTACTTTTAGCCTACTTTTATTTAATGTTCCTTTCCTCCTCCTCTTCCTCTTCTTCCTCCTCCTCTTACTCCTCCTCCTCCTCCTCCTCCTCTTCCTCCTCTTCCTTCCCCTCTCTCTCTCTCTCTCTCCCCCCCCCCGCCCCCACCCCATGTCTTGCTATGTAGCACAGCAGCACAGGGTGGCCTCAGATTCATTACATAACCCAGTTTTATCATTTCTGTGATTTAAGAAAAAATGCTGAAAATGTATCTGTAAATCATGGTTGCTTGTAATTTTATTGCATATAAAACCATATAAAACTCTGCTGTTTGGAGCCGGAGAGATGGCTCAGTGGTTAAGAGCACTGGCTGCTCTTCCAGAGGACCCAGATTTGATTCCCAGCGCCCACGTGGGAATGGGAACTATCTGTAACTGCATATTTTGGGCGATATGACACCCTCATCTGGCCATGTGTTGCACAGACATACATGCAGATGAAACACCTATACATATAAAAGAAAATACAGCATTTAAACAAACAAACAAACAAACAAACAAAGAACCCTCTGCCATTGAGGAGAGGTCTGTTCTGGCGCTTGGGAAAACTTCAGTCAGAGGTTTCCATGAGTGGAATGGTGGGAAAGCCTGAGAGGGACCTGACCGAACATGTCTGTTAGCGTGTGGGTGTTTCTAGTGTCTGCTGGTGAGTAACTGCTCCTCTTGGCAGTGGAAATGCGAACCGAGTCGGGTAGGATTAATTAGCCAATCTTCTCCTCTTTTTCTAGATTAAAGAGTGGAAATGCACAGATGTGCAGCACAGCCATCCTTTCTCAGGCCACTTCTGTTAAGAACCTCTCGAAATGCAAGCTGGGTTGGCTGAACTCATATTTTATATCCTCTCCTAAGCTGTTTGTCAAGGTAATCATATACATTTTAGAAGCATGTCTTCCCAGGGCGAGATGGGAAAAGCAGTATTGATCTGCTAGCTGGATCATATGCACAGTCACCTGTATTTCCGTGCACAGGCCCTGAGGTAGGAAGGTCCTGCTTCTCTCTTCTACTAGCCTTTCGTCTTCAGAGGCACAGCACTGTGACTGCAGGCTAGTGGCTACAAGATAACTCACCCGAGTACCGAGCAATATTATCACAGTTCTCAACACAGCCGACCTCTTAGCTCTGCTAGTGTTAAACAGAGCAGCACATGCATTCTTCTGTCACCTAAGAACTGTGTTGTGGAAGTCAAGGTAGACGAAAGCACAAGTCTCTGACCTTCCCTGTCACCTTCCCGAAAGATTGCTTTCGGCTCCTTCCTTCCCCAAAGCATCTGATCATCTTAGGGGTCAGGCTTCTTTATACATAAACTAACCTAATTTCAGGGAAGAGATATTTTGAGTCATTTAGACTATTGGACTCTAAACTATACCTGCTGACCCCATTCTCCCTAGGCTGGCTCAGGACTTGGTAACAACAGAAGACAAGAGAGGAGCTGGCATGGTAGCAAACCTTTACTTAGCTCCAGCACTTTGACCTAGGGGGCAGAGGCAGACAGACCTCTGTGAGTCTGAGGCCAGCCTGGTCTACATATGAGTTCCAGGACAAGCAAGATGGGAGAGAGAGAGAAAGAGAGGGAGGGAGGGAGGGAGAGAGAGAGAGAGAGAGACAGAGAGAGAGGTGAGCTAAGCAAGAACATCATGGCATTTATGCATGAACAAAATGATCAAAAAGAGGAAAACAAAGTTATTTGAGGAGGAAGAGGAGAAACACCTGTGGAGGAGGCAAAAAGAGTCTTCTGAAGGACCGGAAACCCCCACAACCTATGTTCTCACATGTGCAGCGGAGAATTAGCACCATTGCCAAACTTCCTGAGCAATCGAGCATTTAAACACTTGGCAGTACCTCTTCTTTCCCTGCAAACATAAATGCTTAATCACCCTTAATAATTAACAGAGGAAGCTATTAAATACTTAGTCATGTGTGGAAAACGAAAGTCCTTGGTCTTACATGCTGTTTGCTTTAAGAATCAAAATTTGATTATTTTAATTTGGGGTGGGGGGAGAACTAATCCCGGGGACTCATGCATCCGTATAGGCAAACACCACTGAGCTGTATCCCAGCCCTTAAAAACAATTTCTTTTGGGACAGATTTTACTAAGTGGCTGAGACTGGACTGAAAGCCCTCTGTATTCCAGACAGTATTTGAATTTTCAGTCATCTTGTCTTAGCTTCCCAAGGAGGGGGGATTATAGACCTGTACCACCAAACTTGGCTATATTTTCACATTAAAAATATTTGTTATCTACGTGCGTGTGTGTGTGCGTGCGTGTGTGCGTGCATGCCTGCCTGCCTGCCTCTGTGTGTTCTTTTCAGGGTTACTATTGCTGTGATGGAGCACAATGACCAGAACAATGTGAGGAAGAGAAGCTTTACTCCGCTTACACTTCTACATCGCAATTCACCACCGAAGGAAGTCAGGACTGGGACATAAGCAGGGCAAGAATCTGTTGATAGGAGCCGATGCAGAGGCCGTGGAGGGATTCCACTTACTGGCTTGCTTCTCATGGCTTGCTCAGCCAGCTTTCTTATAGAAGCCAGGACCACCAGTTCAGGGATGGCTGATATCACCCACAATGGCCTGGGCCCGCCCCCATCACTAATTAAGAAAATGCTGCCAGTAGGGCATTTTCTCAATTGAGGTTCCCTCCTGAATTTAGCTTGTGTCAGGTTGGCATACAGATAGCCAGCTCAGGGTGTATATACACACAGGTGTCCAAGGAGGCCAGAGGAGGGCATTGGATAACCTGGACCTGGAGTAACAGGCAGTGGCGAGCTGCCCTATGTGACTGTTGGGAACTGAATTCTGTAATGGGAGACATTGTCTGGATGTCTGTGAATGCCTTATTTCTGAGCCTTCTCTGCTTTTCTGTACTTGAACCTAAAACTTTCTTCCTAGTTTCTGGCAACCGTCTAAGTTGCACATCACAGTGATCTCCCACAGTGGGAATGTAGTGTGGTCAAACCTTTCTGTCAGAGTGTTGGCCAACAGCTTCAGGGTTTTAAGAAGGTGCAGCATCTCTGGCTTTCCCAATCCCACAGGGAGAAAACATGAATATGATCATGAACTATGCATAAAGATGTTTGTTACAGTATATTTTTCTAAGATTAGGAAATACAGAGACATAATGGTGCTAATCATAAGATGGTACAGTTTAATAATGAAAACAAAGAGACTTACTGACATAGAAATTAATAACAAGACTAATTTTAAAAATAGGACATACAAGAATGTGTGTGATATAATCCTTTCCATCTGAAGAGGTATGCCCATTGAGGAAAAATGGCTGAAATGTGTGTGTGTGTGTGTGTGTGTGTGTGTGTGTGTGTGTGTGTGTATGTATATATATATATATATATATATATATATATATATATATATATATATATCAAACATCTGTAACAATATTTTTCCAAGATGTCTACAGTAGGTTTACTTCAACAAAAATTTTTAAAAAATGTTTGCATTACTGGGAACAAAAAAAAATACCTTGGCAGAAGTTAGAGATGAACAAGGGATGCTGGATTACAGCAGTTCAGGTGAGAAGCACTGTGAGTGAGAAACAAGGATTTGCTGGTAGAGGTGACTCAGAAATTGTGTGGACATACCCAGTACTCCTACCTATGAGATCAGTACTCCTATGAGAACAATAAACATAGGCCACGCCTGCAAGCTGGTGATAAAGTTAGTCTTTCAAAAGATGGGGTATGATTCATTGTCGCCCTTGCAGTGCTTCAAATACGTGTTTAAAGAAACATAGCTATCTTTGATGATTTTGGCTTTCAAACTTGTTTAACGGAACTGATGGAGGTCCAGGTGATGACCAGAATATGAGGACGGTGGGACTGGAAGGAAGTAATGAATTCAGTTTGAGAAACACAAGGTGTGAGGGGTTTGTGGGGCCTGTACTAAGCTGTCACTGTCTGGAACCCAGGTGTCTGCTCTGTAGGCACAGAACACAGAATCAGGAGTTTACATAATGGGTGCAAATCATAGTTAAAGCAGATAGGTAAAACTGAGGCGATACCCAGGCTTCTTGGAAGTGCACAGTAAAAGGAGCTGTGCAGGGGGTGTTACTGCTGAGTGCTTTGGGCAAGACAGGGGAGGCCACTGAGAAGGCTAAACAGAAGTAGGGAGCTAGGCCAGCCTGTAGTCAACTAGTCTGGGTTCAGGGCTCGACAAGACTGACCAGCTGGGCCAACTCTATGTTGCTTTCCTTTCAGCTTATGAGGACACCAGCAGGTTAGCATACAGCAAGCACAGTGACCAGTGCTCAGTTCTCCAAGGAGCTGTCACCACAGTCTGGGGTTAGGGAAGCCCCTTTTGTGTCTGATCTCTATTCACTGCCCTTCAGGGTGGGGATCACTCAAGTGTCTAAGTGCTTAGGATGGTTCCTGGTAGCGCCACTGGTACATGTGTGGTTTTTTTTTTTTTTTTTCCGGAGCTGGGGGTCAAACCCAGGGCCTTGCGCTTCCTAGGCAAGCGCTCTACCACTGAGCTAAATCCCCAATCCCGCATGTGTGGTTTTAAAGATTCCTACCTTTCCTTGTGTGCCTGGCTTGACAATGGCATACCAACAGTGGCCAGAGAGTTGAGAAGGAAAAGGAGGTCACCAGAGGAGAGAGTAAGAGGGAATTGTCCACATAGCAGATGTTGGAGAGGTCAAGTGCCACAGAGATAAAAATCCCCTACTTGGCCACTTAGAGGCGGTTGATAGTTGTATACACAGGGTCCCACCAGGTCCTTTTCATGTATGTGTTGGTGGGGTTTATGTGTGTACAAAATGCATTGGTGCACATTTTGCATGTATGCAGAAGCACCTGCACTTGTTCATGGTGAGGCCTGAGGGACAGGTATCACTTTCATCTTCCACCTTATTCATTGAATTGAAGTCTCTCAGTCAAACCCAGAACTGGCCTATCTGGCTAGTCTTAATAGCCAGTTTGCTCTGGGGATCTCTGTCCCCACCTTCCACAACTACAATTACAGGCAGGCCACTACTCCCTCCTGACAGTCACTTGGGTTCTGGACATCCAAACGCCGGTCCTCACACTTGTAGAGTCAGCACCTAACCATTGAGCTGTCTCCACAGCACTGGTTTTCATTTTTGTAAAAGAGAAACACAGTATTTATCTTAGCTTCTCAACTTTACTTTAAATTTAGATATAGCAATACTACTATGGTTAGCAGAATGTTGAGAAAACTCTGATTTAGAGGTCTGAGCAGTTTGGGGGGAAGGACTCCATCCGTGTGTGCTCTGTAGGTTGATGAGAAAACTCAGCACACATCTTTTGGGTTCACTGGTGAATTTAAGTTGACATTTGTAGCCATACTTCAATTTATGATTAGCAGAAGGCTTGGTACCCATTTTTCTTCCCTCAAAGGAGTCTCTGAATGGGGAAGGCATGTGTTAGAAGCACTGAGATGGGAGTGATGGCTCTTTGGTATAATTGGGCCAGCAGACTTTCTGCTTGGCGTCTCCTGCTTCCGCCATTTGAAATTCCCCTTGACCACAGGCATAGTGCTCCATTTGCTTCCACTGTCATACCCAGCTTTCACTGGGCCACTGATTTCCAGACTGCTCATCACTCACTGACCACACTGTCTGCTAGCCTCCTCTACATGCTGATCAGCACACAGCTCATTGGCTACAGCCTGTGTTGGTGGCGGCCTCTTCCCTCAGAAGGCCAGTCTCCAATCTCTTTCATGCTCTCAGGCATCTGAAAGACACACTTTCTCATGGGTATGTGCTTGTAGTTGAGCTCTGAGCTCTAGAGACACAGCTTACTGTTTTATGTATTTTTGCCATAGGAAACATGGGAGGAACAGTCTTACTGGGTTGAGGATAACCAGGCAATGTCCCTTTAGCATCTACAACATGCTGCTCTGACTAGCTCACCGCTATGACTTAATCGTTTGTCTCCCTCCATATTCCCATTCATATGGTGAAGTCCTAATCCCCAATAAGACTCTCTCTGAAGGGGTTGGGGATTTAGCTCAGTGGTAGAGCGCTTGCCTAGGAAGCGCAAGGCCCTGGGTTCGGTCCCCAGCTCTGAAAAAAAGAACCAAAAAAAAAAAAAAAAAAAAAAAAGACTCTCTCTGAAGATTGTGGTTTTTTTGTTTTGTTTTTTTTTTGTTTTTTTTGTTTTTTAAGAAGATAACTAATCTTAAGTGACAAGAAATGAGGTACTAATTGTGTGGGTCCCTGTCTGTCTGTCTGTCTGTCTATCTTCTATCTATTTATCTATCTATTCACTTGTCCCATGCAAACCAAGAGAGTCCTCACCAAAAACTAATCTCCAGAGCTGTGAGAAAATAATTTTCTCTCACTTAAGTCATTTGGTCTATGGTGCTTGGTTATGGCAGCCCAGGCTGAGTGAGACATTCATTTGCAAATCTTTTTCATTCATGATGGCCCCCTTGATTCCTCTGACAGTCTAGACTTTTTCTTTTTGAGGAACTTCTCAGTCCATCACCTCAGGTCATATAGTCCAGTCATGAACTGAACTTGGCACCTCTTTTACAGGACTCATGTCTCATGCATGTCAAGGAATTGGGCTGGGTACCAGTGTTATTGTTCCCACACTTCCCCAGTATATGAGAAACATGTGCTATCTCAAGTCACATGATAGAATCCGGGAGAGGTGAATGGCCCTCGGGTCTACAGGATGAACACGGTCTTGTAGAACATCCAGTTAACCTTACATGGGTTGAATACAAAGAAAGCTTTGAACCAGGTTTATGAGCACAGGAGTATACTTACTGGGTTTCTGTGAAGCAGAATGAAAGCATTAGGGATGCTTAGACTCTTCTAGAAGGGATGAGGCTGCTCCTTCTTGTCTGTCAAGTTAGCCTCCTTTAGGGCTCCACGCTGAAGCAACACAGATATCCCTATCTTCTCCCATCTGCTGTTGTTTATTACGATTTTCCGTCTGCTCCGAAGCAGGAGTGGGCAGAGAGGACTGAGGGGGAATCATGTGCTCTTTTAAAGGATGGAACCAAATATTAAATCCATAAACAAAACGGATTGAAGGGGAAAGAGTGAGTCGGAAATGATGACAGCAATGAGTGTCACCCTGGTGGAGGACCACCTTACAGGTGCCAACAGAGTGTTCGGTGATATATGTGGCTGTCCCTTACGGATGCCTCAAATCCAATCAGCATGATGGGATTCTTGAACTGCTGGTGCTTTGCCGCTCTCTGCTGCGCCCCCTTCCATTGTTCGCGCCCATCTAGCCCTTACGGTCATTTATACAGTGCAAGCTGATGACCCGTGGTGAGATTTCCCTTCCCTCTGCTGATAATGACCCTGTCACTCCAGGTTCCTGTTTCAGTGGAGCGTGAAGAGAGCTAGGCTGACTGATTGAGACTGAGCTGGAGTGAAATAGGGTTTCACTCAAGGGTCCATTAGCTTTTCAACATAATTGGCTCAGAGAGGGTGAAAACGAGTTCCTCGAGGAGGCTGCTTCTCAGGGTCAGCTTGCGAACCAGCATTTCCTGGGTCAGAGATATTGTATTTGGCCCACACTAGGCTTGAAACATCTAAAATGGGGATTTTTCCTGCTTTCCTTTAAAATCAAAGGGATCCTGGATCCATACCTGTTCCTGGGACTAGTGTTGGGTCGCCTGTTGTCCTTTGGTGAGGATGTGGCCACTACCCATGTGCTTGCCCTCATTTTACTGCTGCTCAGGCTCATGTTGGCTGTCACGAACGCTTGCTTGGATCTGTGTGCTTTGTTTGTCAAAAATAAAGAAACCAGCATTTACTGAGTGCTTTCTACACATGAACCATTGTGCCTTGTAATTTGCACAAATTACCTCTAAATCTTTTTAAGAATCCAGCGAGCTTTTTTAGAGGGGGTGGGGGTGTTTTGTTTTGTTTTGTTTTTTTGAGACAGGATTTCTCTGTGTAACCCTGGCTGTCATGGAATTTGCTCTGTTGACGGGCCAGGCCTCTAGCTATCAGAGATCTTCCTGCTTCTGCCTCCTGAGTGCTGGGATTAAAGGTGTACACCACCACTGCCCCACCAAATCCAGTGAGATTTAATCTCCATGACTACAGGGACCATCTTTTGCCACTGTAAGAGGACACTATGCCTAGCATAAGTGGAGCTACAAGGCAGGAGCTCAGAAGCATGTGTTGCAAAAATGCATAAATAATCAAGAAGACATTTTCATAAATAAGGAAGCCAAGGCCCAAAGTAGTTCAACAAGTTGATCAGAATTCAGATGGCTGGTGGGGGAAGCGGGGCACAGCTCGGATTCATAGAAGAGTATGGAGGAGAAGGGGAAAGGCCTTGGACCACCGTGGCTATGCATACAGAAGGCACACTTACTGAACTGATTGACAGTGATGCCCGGCATGTCCTCATTGGTACATTGAAAAGATTGCAAGGTTTTGTTTTAGTTTATAAATCTCCATCTGAAAGCTGATGGTTTTAGGTATCCAGAGCTTCAAGATTCTCCAAAGGGAAGATTATGTTTTACATGCAACAGGAAGAGTGTAATGTTTCTGTCCACAATCAACCTGGGCTGCATACATGGAGTCTGAGGCTTCCTTTACTGGAGGATGGTGCTTTCTACTGCCACAGTGCACAGAGATATATCAGAAACCTTCTTTATACAATCCACAAGAGTCCCCAAGGCTGGCTTAAAAGGCATAGCCTTTTCAAAGAGAAGGGGGAGTATTCTGGCCGAAGGAGAGAGGGTAAAGGTGACTTAGTTTCCAACTCAGTGCTGATGAATCCCAAGCTGGCGAGTCATTTTGATGTCTCACAGACAAATATCACAATTCAGAAAACTGCTGTATCCTCAAGTTGCACATCAAAAAAGGACATATTTTGTGTGTGTACACGTGTGCAGCGGTGCATGCATGTTGGGGATGTTGGGGTCAAATTCAGGGCCTCCCTCAGATAGGCACACACTCTACCACTAAGCTACACACCTAGCCTAATATGCCATACTTTTGTTCCCAAACCAGATTTTCTCCACCCCCCCCCCCCCCCCCCCGTCTATCTGTGGCTATTTATTCTTTCATTTCATAAGCTCCAAAGTTTGGGATTTTCTATCATTTTTTTCTCTTTATAAACTATATATTCAAATACTTTTCCATCAAATATCTCATCATATTCCTCCTCTCCTCCGTCCCACTCAAGGACAGCCTCTATACTTCAGATACGGCTGGGCTCTGTGTTTCTAGGCTCTTTCCTTTAATATCATTATATACTACCGTCAGATTCCTCTAAAACATCATGCCTCAACCCACGTCCCGAGTCTGTGTTATCTTCTCATGGCTTGGCATAGCATTTCCCAATGTGTGCTATGCAACACTTCAGCTCTGTGGGAAAGGAATAGGTGTTAAGTGAAAAACAGATTCTGGGATCAAACGCTAATGTTGAGAAAGTTATGAGTCACTTCTTTCCCGAGGGATGATTCATAGCTTTGATATGTTAATGTGCCTTATTACACAGCCTTCCTCAAGACGTGTGCTTTCACGGAGGCCTTTTTGGTAGAGAATTTCACTGGCCTTGATCCTCATGAAAAGCATTTGGGAAATACTGGTCCACCAATTCAAGTCCACACTCCCTGTGATGATTAATTTTACGTGTCAACTTGTCGGGACCATGGAATGCCTAAATATTTGGTCATCCATTATTTGGGGTATGTTTCTAGATGGTTCTAGCACTGAAATTGGTACACTTAGTAAAGCATATCCTTCTGCCTAAATTGAACAAAAAGACTAACAGGCAACTTTACTTGCCTGGCTACCTTTGGGCTGGAATGTTTTTTATTTTTTTTTTCTTTTTTCTCTCTGAACATCTGTTCTTCTTGGACCTCCAATTCCCCTTACAGATCTCTTATTATTTATTCTTACTGTGCATTTTTTGGTTCAGGTGTGTATGCTAGAGCATGCATGTGGAGGTTTGAGCACAGCTGTATGGAAAAGATTCTCTCCTTTTGCTTTATACGGATTCCAGAGATTGGACTCAGGTCATGAGTCTTGCCTTGCAAACACTTTACCTGCCATGCCCTCTCCCTGGCCCTCACCTTGCAGATCCTGAACCTTGGTGATCATGCAAGCTAATTCCTGTGAGTACGTATAAACACATAGACAGTCTCTGATTTATGAGAATTAGGCTTGTGATTGTTTGACCCTAAGATGGGTTTTATCAGGACGTAACTCCCATTGTGCTCCATGGAAGGAAACTGGAAATGAGCTGTTGCAAGAATGAATCTCTGGCTGGGATGAGACTCAGGGGTTAACCTGTGGAGGCCCTGAGCTAGATCCATAGCACTGGGGCAGGGGGAATGAGGTGGGGAGGTGGGATTCAACCTTTAATTCAAGGCCCAAGTGAAGTCCAATCGCTGCAGCTTAGAGTCATTTTCAGAGCAATTAAGATCCTGAAGGGTCTGCTGTACTCAGGGTACATAAGTCAGGTTCTCTGCGAGTGGGGATCTGGCATGAGTAGTATGTTAAGTTCTCCAGGTGTTTCCAGGACATAAACATGGTTTAAAATCAGTGCAGGTTGTCCTGATGCCTGGACCCCATCCTCAGTGTCTACTCAGTAGATTTGGGGTGGGCCCAAGAATTTGCATTTCTAACAGTTCTTGTGTGCTGCTGGCCTGGGGGGGGGGTATCTCACCTTGAGAGACTCTGTCGAGAAGGATCAGGGACCCAGGTCCCTAATGTAGACTCTGTGGAGTGAGGAAAACCTGGTAGGAGGCACATTAAAGGAGTAGCTGAAAGCATTACTTTGCATAGTAGCTACCAATTGGGGCCAGGCTTGGTGGCAGGTGCCGTTACCCATTGAATCAGTTCCACACAGTGTTTTTTTGCTAAAAATCAGTTAATCTTTTGAAACCAGAGATTTACTTATACATAGGCCTGGGATTGTAGCTCAGTTGGCAGAGTGCCTGTGTACCATGCAAGAAACCTTAGGCTTTATCCCTAGCCCGGCATGAAATGGACATAGTGGTGCACTCCTGCAATGCCAGCACTCGGGAGGTAAAGGTAGGAGGTTCCAGAGTCCACAGTCATCCATGGCTACAAAGCAAGTTGGAGGTCACCCTTGCCTACATGAGACAGTGTCTCAGTAAATAATAAACAAATAAATAACACCCCCCCCCAAAAAGGCCTAGGCCTCAGTAAACCTTTCAAATGAAGGTAGTCATACCAGTTAATACAGAAAAACTAATTAACTAGTAAAATGGTGGAAAGTGAAAGAAAAAATATTGGCTCAGGACCTCCAAGACCAAGTTCTCAGCACAAAGGAGATTTCTTTGTCCCAGAGGAACAGAGGGCAGGGAATCAGAGACAGACACAGGAGATAGAGGAAGAACAGGAAGGAAACAGGGGAGAAAGGGAAGGGGTATTTGGCCCCATGGGACAAAGGACTGCCTCTGGATAGAGAGGAGACAGACTAGGCACATAGGAAAATGGCAGTTTATAAAGGTACAAGGAGAAATCTGTGTTAGGATGAGGTGTTTAATTTTAATTGGATATGCTAATTAGGTGAGCCAAAGAGGGCTTTTGATTGCTGGACTTCAATACTTCGATAGCTGGACTTTGGTGGTTAGCCTCAGGAGGAAATGGACCTTGGGGGTTAGCTTTAGGAATGTAGTCTTAAGAGTTTTTAGCCAGGCAGAGGGAATGGGGGAGAAGGGCAAGGCGCTTGGGCTGGCCAGAGTCCCTTCAGAAACAGTATAGTAATTTTGATATCAGCTACTAAGTTGCAGGGTAACTTGTCACACAACAATAGCTAGCAGACAGAATTAGCAGAATCCCCATGGAACTACAATTTTTATGGCAAAAGCCCAGGCTCTAGCAGCTTTGGCAGGCTAAGATCAAGTCATTGGTAATGAGGAGACCAACAGCCTGAGGAATTTCCCCCTTAGAGACCTCCAATGAACAAAGTCAGATTCTTGACCACATTGAAGAAAAGAATTTCAGGACAAGCCAGTGTGAAACCAAGATAGCAGTGTTAAAAAATGTGAAGAGAGTGAGAGACACGTCAGGGTAATGCACATCCACGAGAAATAGGTGTGAGCTATGTGTCTTTGCAATGATATACTATTTATGTAATTTGGTGGTTTTCTAAGTTACTTAAAGTTAAGTTCTCTAAGTTACTAAGTTATTTAAAAGTTGTAATTTTTAAAAACAATTTAGTTTTATTCTTCTTAAATTATGTGTATAAATTTGTGCCCATACCTGGGTCTGTGCCTATAGATGCTACTGCACAGAGTCCAGAAGAGGTTGTCAGATCCCCCAGAGACGGAGTTACAGGGGACTTTGAACTGCCAGATGTGGGTACTGGACTCAGGTTCTCTCTTCAACACCCAGCCATCTCTCAAGGTCTTTGAAGAAAGTAGTTTACAACAAGGTTTAAACATCAACAAAGTTTAAAAATTAAGTAAAAATAGACAAGCTGATTTAATTATTCTTCTTAAAGAATTTTCCTTAGTAAATGAACTGATAAGGTGTTTTGTGAGTTATCTATTGGAACTTAGGAGGAGAGAGGAAGAATAGAACAGTTACATTCATGGCCACAAGCATTCAGGCCCTAAGCAAACACTTCTGTTTTCACTGTGTTTATTGGGCTTATGAGGAGTGTGGGTAACCCTAAAATAGCTTCTTTCCAGAGTGTGGGTGACCCCTAAATAGCTTCTTCAGTGAAATGTCCCATCCTAGCCTGGATAAAGAACTCCCAAAGGCTGTGTAGATGGTCTTCCCCTTCAGAGATAACTGTGCTTTGTGAATATTCTCATTTCTCAGGAGACCACATGCAGGGTCAGGGGTAGGGGGTTGGGGAAGGGGCAGAAATATATATCACTGGTCAAGTGTGATACCTAGAGGGAGAGTGCCTGGAGCCTTAGTTGAGGGGTCTTGCTGACTGTCAGTCAGTAAGCAGATGAATCACCAGCCTGGCCTTACCCTGGGGACACTGGATGAAAAACATTCAAGCCCTCCCTTTTGTTTGTTCTCTTTTTCTTTTTTTTTAAAAAATAGATTCATTCATTTTATTTTGCATGTGTGTGTGTGGCCTGCATGTCTGTTTGTGCATCACAGGCATGCTTGCTGTCTACAGAGGTCAGAGAGGGCATCATATCCCTTGGAACTGGAGTGATGATTGGATGTAAAACACCATGTGGGGGACTGGAAATCAGAAATAAGTGATCTTAAGCACTAAGTCATCTTGTCAGCCCCTCAAAGCATAGTCTATAACCATTATCCCAGTGACTCTGCTTGTCAGGTCAGGTGGAATTACATTCCCATGGTGCCCATGAAGAGAGTCTGAGAATCAGAGAGCCAAGGGACATCCTAGAGCTACACAGTAACAGAAGGAACAAGTCACTCTCTGCTTAGTCTGGGGCTTCCTTCCTTCCTTCCATCTGGGAAGCCAACTGTTAATTTTCCTAGGCCAAGAGGCTTGAGCCATCAAAGCCCAACTCTGCAAGTCAGCCAGTGAGCAGGATGTCTTTGGGCAGGATAGGTGGCTCAGCAGGTAAAGGTATTCGCTACGTGAGCCTGGAGACCTGAGTTTGTTCCCACGAACCGACTCCACTGATTACAGAGTTCACCTCTGATCTCCACACATGTGCTCACATACGCACATCATGTCCCCCATGTAATAAGTACATAAGTAAATGAATTTTAAGAGAAATAGGGTGGCTGTGAAATGGCTCTGTAGGTAAAGGTCTTTTGATCCCTGGAACCACATGGTGGAACAACTGACTCCTGACTCCTATGCTTGCTCTCTGATCTCTATATAAATACAGTGGCATGTATTTACACTTACACACACACAGTACATATTAATAAACATATACTTAGATATATATTAATTAAATATATTAAATTATACATTACACAAACCATATATTTGATTATCATATAATTAATATTATATTACACTATGCTAATATTATATATGCTAATATATAATTATATATTGATCATATTATAAAATGAACACACACACACACACACACACACACACACAGACACACATAAAGAGACTAGAGGGTAAGCATGGAAGTCAGTTGTTTTCCCACCCTGTGGTCCCAGGGATCAAATGCAGGCCTTCCAGTTTAGCAGCAAAGACCTTAACCATCTCACAGCTACCCTATTTTTCAAAAAATTTATATACTTATTTATATATAATAAATATACATTAACTGTTATATACAATGTATAATAATTATATAATTGCATATATATATACATATAAAAAAGAAGGGGAACCCTCTGTCCTGTGTTTCTCTCTGGGAACGTTTCTCTGACTAGCACATAGAAGCCCTAATGAGCCAGTGCTCCTCTGCCATTACCGTCTATTTCCAGAGCATCCCATGCTGCTGCTCTCCTCCCCGGCCAGGATGGTAATCTCTGATTGACCATCCGATATGGCATCTGTAGCTCTGTCCCAGCACATCACATCATCTTCGTCTCTTCTGTGTCTCCACTCTTTTAGATCTTGGGTGCTTTATTTTAGAGTGCCTGGGCTTCCTAGAGTGGCTTCAGTCTAGACTCTAGAGTGGCTGAGTGACTGATTGAATAGAGCTGAAATTCAGTGACATAGTTGCAAGATATGTTCAATTACACTAAAGCTTTTCTTTTAACTCTT
The DNA here is from genome assembly GCF_021556685.1 of Rattus norvegicus. Classification (NCBI taxonomy): domain Eukaryota; kingdom Metazoa; phylum Chordata; class Mammalia; order Rodentia; family Muridae; genus Rattus; species Rattus norvegicus. The sequence continues at coordinate 147,327,853 of NC_141537.1, read as the reverse complement.
TTATTTGGCAGTAATTACAGACTCCCGGGACTTCGGAATCTAAATCTACACACATGTTCTGGTTTGATCGCTACAGTGTTAGTGCCGGGAGGCAGGTGCTGTTATCAATGTCCTTATCTTCATATTTAAATGAGTGCCTGAGAATTTCCTTCCCATCGGAGATCCTGAGGTGGTGACTACAAGTTTTCCATTTTCCATCCAACAGCTGATTGTCGTTTCTATAGGGCTGGGGGTGGAACCCAGGGCCTTGTGTACTAGGCAAGAGTTCTGTTACTGAGCTACGGCCCCAGCCCCTAACAAACAGCTGACAGTTATTTGCTTTTCTTTCTTTCTTCTGACGTGTTTTCTCTTTGATGACAGAGCCCAAATCACGCTAAGATCTGACATGTAATAAACATCCAGTAACTGTTGATTTAAATTGAATTTCTGCTTTAGTAACTTAGAAGATATATATATAGGACTACTCTCTGGCAGAATGTTTGAAAATGTCATTTGGAAGTTGTGTATGGGCTGGCAAGGTGACTCAGCAGGAAAAGACACTTGCTGTGCAAGCTTGGTGAACTGAGTTCGATTCCCAGAACCCATGTAAAGGTGTAAGGAGAGAGCTGACCTTACAAAGTTGTCCTTTGACCTCCACACTTGGCTCCCTTTCCCCAGCCACCAATACATAACAAATAGGTTTAAAAGTTGTCGGGGTTGGGGCTGGGGATTTAGCTCAGTGGTAGAGCGCTTACCTAGGAAGCGCAAGGCCCTGGGTTCGGTCCCCAGCTCCAAAAAAAAAAGAAAAAAGAAAAAAAAAAGTTGTCTGGGAGTTGAGTGTGGGGTGCGCTCAGTGGCAGAATGCTTGCTCTGCACTCCATCGACATCCCTAAAAAAATCCCTAAACAAAGTCCCAGTGGTTATCTAGGATTCTAATCTATTATACTCTGATTGGTGACCAAATTTACCCTTATTCTTTAATCAAAACAGATTGGGGGTCAGGGTGGGGAAAGAGATAGACAGAGAGAATCAGAGTGAGGTGGAGAGGTCAGGGGTCTGAGAAAAGAGGTGAGTGAAATCTCTGCACAGGGGACCCTGCCTGAGAGAGGCAGAGGAGTGCAGGCTGTCCAATGGGGGGCAGCTTTGCTAATGGTGTGGGGCAAGGCAGAACGGAGGGGATTGAGAGTCAGGAAGAGGAGGGACCAGAGGGTGACTGAAACCAACGAGGAAGCAAGTCTAGAAATAAGAAAAATGGAGAGACCAAGAGGCTGCTGGGTTGACCAGAGCGGCTGCGGAACCACCTAGTGAGGCCAGGGAAACCAGGATCTCCTCATTTCAGCCTAGCCACCTCCAGAACATTTGATTGGTGCTTTTATCATCATCTGTGCTTCTCTTTTATAAAAACAAAAGGAAAAGTGTTTTTCAGTGAATGATTACTAATTTTAAGGCTGTCACCATCGACACAATGTGCTGGTATTCTAAAAACTGACCATAGCTGTCCTGTCACTGACAAGCAAGATTTTTTTCCTTACTGTTGCACCTCCTGATTTTGAGAGGGAACTACTCATGCAGAAGACATGTCTCCTGGAAGGAGTGGTGGGTTCTGAACCGTGTTTGGAGTGAGCAGGATTGCCTGGTCTAGGGCCATTCATATCTGTTAAGAGTGGCAGCTCCAGTAACAGTCTGTCTCCTGCTCCTTGCACCAAGTTCCTTTTGCTTGGGAGTGTGTTATTGAAGAGACGTTTAATTGTAGGTAAATGACCCTTGCCTTCTGTCATAATTGAAACTTCATCTGCTACAGTTAATACATTTCACAAACCAGTAAATCTTGAGGGGCAGGAACCCAGTGTGCTGTGAAGACAAAGGGAGGAAATAGTTTAATCTTCTCTTCTCTACAAATGGTTCACTTGTAAGCAGAAAGAGCTCTTTTGATACACTTTTTGTTTCTTGTAGTCTCTTTTTTCTCACAGAATCTGTTTGCAGATTGCTCCCTTTAGAGAAGAGTATGTGGAAGGGAGTGGGAGACTGTGTTCCTTCTCTGGGCATGGAATTTGTCTAGACTTGTGTACAACAAACACTGTTCAGTCTCACACCACATTGTGTTACTTTGGTAACCTTGGCAAACCACGGGCATCTCAGTGGCTTGACACCTCGCTCACTCATAAATTCAAGCTGTATCGGCTAGGTTCTGCTGAATATAAATCCCTTCCCAGTTTACTGGCCTCAGTCAACAATCACTTGTCATCGAGTGGTGGAGATGTATTCTGAGAAGTTGTTTGGTATGTGGACATCATCCTGTAGCACGTCTGTGTAACTAGCTCCCTGGGCAATGAAACCTTGTGAGGCCACATCATAGGTGTCTTTTGCTGACTGGGACATCATCAAGTGGGGCATGTTTACAGAACTTCCCATTGCTTTGTGGGTTCTTCGGGTAGATTTTTCTGCCATTTTTCTGTGAACTCTTGGCTGCGTTCACTTGGAAGGTTGACTGTCATCATTTGGGTTACAAAGGATGACTGAGCGGCTGCCTCTTCAGGGTCTTTCCCTTGGGGGCTTTGTCCCACTGTGGAGGTCTTGGATTTCCAAGGTAGAATTCTGCCTCTCAAAGGTAGAATCCACAAGTCGCCTGGGCTTACATAGTGTCCTTTCTCCCACAATCTGTCTGTCAAAGCAGGTCTCGAGGCCAGCTCAGATTTGAGGGATGGGAAATCTACTTGAAAGAAGGGATCCTGGGAGCTGGAGAAATGGTTCAAACCACCCAGAGCTCCGGTTCCAAAGGATCTGATACCCTCTCTGGCCTCTGTGGAGACCAGGCACTCAGGTGGTACACATACATTTATTTATTTAGGCAAACATTGATATACATAAAATAAAAAACAATAAATACAATTATAAAGAGAAGGAAGAGGAGGAGCCCCAAAGCATCGTGGCCAGCTTGTTCTATCTACCATATAACTAGGTAACTAAGAGAGGGTTATTATTAGGATTTATGGGGCTGGGGAAGGTGACCATCCTGAGATTTGAGGCTTTCATAGCCGCTACCTCTGTCTGTTATCTGTAGGGTACAGTGTATAGAAAAGTCTCCAGGCATTTTTGTACATGTCTATACAGTTGTATTACCTAGTCAACCCACATGGCCTCAAGCCTCATTTCTTCATCTTTTTTCCATTTATTTATTTATTCAGTTTACATTCGACCTCAGCCTCCCCCTCCTCCCATCATCTCTTTATCTTTAAGATGAGCTCAGCGATAGCATTTCTCAGACACATTGTGAAGTTTAAGTGAAACCTTCGTATATGGAAAAATGGTTTGCCTAGTACTTGATATAAGGTAGCCACTCAGATGAACAGCGATTTTTCTTATTATGTAGCTCAGGTTGCCTTAGAACTTATCCCATAGCCCATGCTGGTCTTGAAATCATGGATGTCTATCTGCCTCAGCATCTCCAGTGCTTGTGTTGATTGAACTCAGGTCCTCATGTATGCTAGTCGTGTGCTCCCCCACTCACTGACACGTATCCCTAGCTCAAGTGCCTTTATTTAAAATTCTTCACTCTGTGAGGCTGGGGAGATGGCTCAGTGGTTAAGAGCACTGAGGACCTGGGTTCAACTCCCAGCACCCACATGAACTGTCTGTAACTCTAGTTCTAGGGGATCCACTGCTTTCTTCTGGCCTCTTCCAGTACTGTCCACATGTATGTCCAGATATACATGCAGACAGAGCACCTATACACACAAAATAAAAACTTCCCTTCGAATGTGTCTTTTAGAAAGTTGTTAAATATAGAAAAGCAAAACAAGAAAAATATTTCAAATTGCTCAATGTCTCACTATCCAGATTTAGTTACTATTAATCTCTTGATAAAATCTATTTGTAGTCTAGCCTTTCTCATACATATGCACACATTAATAAATCTGTAGGGAGGAGAGGTAGATGAGAGGGAGTCATACAGAGTGGAAGTTAGATATAAAATCTGAAGGAAGAAACAGTAATACCCATCGGTTCTTGTCTGTGCATCTTATCCCAGTACAGAGAGTGGGTGCAGAGAGCCTGAAGTCTTAACACCACACCCAATTGCCAAATTGACAATAGTAATTCCCAAATGCTAAATTATGTCCCTCTAATAAATTTATTTTGTCCACTTCCAAGCATCTCCCTGTTATGCCGTGTTTCTCACTTGAACAGGCAGATCATTCTGTGCTTACTGCCTCAAATATCAGAGAAGGAATAAAATAAAACCAAGTGTAGATTTCCCCCCAGCATTTGGTTTCAAAAAACTTGAGGCATTCTGGGGAACATTAAGACATGGACATGGAAGCTAGGTATGGTACTCTATGGTGGTTATTCTGGCACTGGGGAGGCTGAATGGGGTAAGTAAAGCCAACCTGCATACAAACAAGCAAACTGGAGTGGTGAGACAGGCTTCGTGGGTAAGGGTGCTGGATACCACGCCAGAAAACCCCAGTGCAGTCCCCAAGACCCCCGTGAGAGAAGAATTGATTCCTGAAGGTTATACTCTGACCTGTGCACACACTGTGGCACAATTTCATTACACACATGTGCAAGCACACTCGTGTACACACACACACACACACACACACACACACACAAAGATATTGACATGGACAATGTGATAAGGGTAAGGACCTTGAAGGGGGGAGGGGGAGGACTCCCTCTCAGACCAGCAAAGGTTCTACTGTTTGGGGCAGGAAATGAGTAGAGATGGAGATAAGAAGACACGGTGTGATGAAAGTAGAGACACAGACAGTCACAGAGAGCAGGAAGCTGCACTTTCTTTTCCAGTCAGAGTCCTACGAACACAAAGGACACACCGGCAGATCGGGGGTTCCCGGTGTGGCTTAGTTTCTGCCATTCTGAAGGTGGTGGGACCTGGGAGAATGGAGCTGATAAACGAGCCAGACTAACGTCTCATGCAACAGCCAACTTTACTCAGAGCACCGGCCAGTTTATACTCTGAGGGTTAAGAGGAGTCACGTGACATCACAAGGGCAAGCCGCGGATGGCAGAAACATGCTTTTCCATAGAGGCAAATATCAAATAACCATGGCCAATTATAAGGAAGAATCTGAAGTAAACTCACTCCTATCTGCTACACATAGGAGGAGCACAAAACTCAGTCCTAAAACAGTTCTGTGTTTTAAAGACGCTGAGGTTACCAGACTCTCGCCTTGCTTTCTCACAAGCACTCAGAATTCTCATAGGGCTCCATTCCTGGACTGTGTTCCAACAGCTTAGAAACAAAGGGTGCTGGGCTGGAAGGTCTCAGGCAGTCTTGGGGGTGAGGCTTGTGCCAGTGGTGATTAATGATGCCTGCCTACGAGCCAGATAAAGTGATCGCAATCTCAACTGACTATTAACAGTGGGTAGACCATAGCAGGGATCAGAATGTACCCCTTCTAGTTTCCGTGGTTTCCCATAAGGTCCAGAGCTTAGAGGTGTTCCTTACCTTGGTGACATGTTTGCTGTCCTGTTCCAATACAGGCTAAACATGGATTTGCACAACTGCTTTACCCTCCAGTCAAATGTGATTACCTCGAACCCAGATGGGATGGAGAGTCATGACCAATGCCCGTATAAAGTGTTAGCTTGTGTCTGTAGCTGGGTACCACAGTGTGTTTACTGACTGGGTAAGATGTTGTTGAGCCTTTGACTCAGAGTCATGTCTTGCTTGATACTGAGGCCTGGGGTAGCCCTCTCTGCCTCAGAGGCCCTCACTATGTAGTCCCTGCTGACCCAGAAATACACATTCTCAGGCCCTGTCTCAAAATTACTGAATCACAGTCTATCAGAGGGTCCCTAAACATGGCTCAGTGTGAGAACCACTGTTTCACACCATTTTGACTTTCTTATCAACACCCCAGTCTCTCAGACTCAAACACAGTCAAGTCCCCTTTGTACATTTGACATTTGACTGGCTTCTGCTTGGGGCATCTGCACGTTATAAGCCTCTCCCAGGAAGTCAGGTAGCTTGCTTCCCTCCAGAGCTTTCCTTGCAACGATTCCACTTACATTTCGTTCCACTTAGGCTCCAGTTTCTGGGAAGAAACTGGGGGGATGAGAAACAGACCCCTTAGTGAGTAAATTCGGCAAAGGAATTCATGACAAGCTGACATGATCTTAAAGCTTCATATACTTCATCTCTGGGAGTTTGTGAGCCTCATGTAGCCTGCCTGGCACATCTCCTAGGGAAATGTGTAGCCAAAACCTCTCCCCTGTTTCTGGGTCAGGAAGTGATAGCACACAGATGGAATTTACAATGGGACCAAGCCAGTGGCCCCATCAAGGCTGCTCAGAAAAGGCCTTTTCATGGGCTCATTCAGTTATAATGAGCATTCCCCAGGCTCTCAGAAGGACTACTTCTGGCTGGCCCCTTTTCTTTTTCCTCGACTGCTTTCACTTTTTCATGGAGGACTGCCCCTTAAGGTCCACTGGGATTGGTACGAGCCTCGATTTGGCAGGAGAAAGGGAGAAGGAAGTACATGGTGGCCTACAAAATTGAATTACACCGCCTCCCTGGCCCCTTGCCTCAAAGAATAGACCTTTGTGCTCTGAAAGGCAGGGGAGTCCCAGTTTCTCAGGCTTAAAAAAAGCCAAAACAAAACAAGCTTTCTGCAGCCTTCTCTCTTCCTTAAGACGCTTAGTGGGGAGTAGTGAGAGGCCGAACAATGATGGAATCAAACGTTCTTTATTAAGCTTAGGAATTGCTTGCAAGGCAGGCTTTGAAACAAATGTATCTGATGCATTCCTTCAGAAGAACAAAAGTATCCGTTTGACTTGAAAATCCAACTTTTAAAACTCTGGGAAAAATTACCACACATTAAAAAAAAAAACAAAAAACAAACCAAGAAACAAAAAACCACCCTCCCCCCAACACTCCCCGGAAAAACAAAAATAAAAACAAAAAAGCAACAACCAAACCAACCAAGCAAGCAACAAATAAAGCAACAACGCAGCTTTTGGCTGTAGCTGGTGACCCACTTTTGTGAGATGCGCCACAGAGCAGAACAGCATTACCAAGGAGGAAATTGACCTTGGGAGTCTGTTGAGATGGCCTTCTGATAATAGACACAATTTAAGCCATTCATTTCTGTTTTCTTTTCCTTTCTTTGTTGGTCATTATTGAATGACAAAGCATAGTTAGAGGCTTTTTAAAAACAAACAAACAAACAAACAAACAAACAAACAACACCCCCCCCCAATTTCTCCCTGTTCAACCGTGATTGTTGACACAAGACCAGTATAAGATGGGGGCCTATCAACATGCTCTCACCGAGAGGGGAGGGACTTAGGCTGGCCCATCAGGCAGTTCATGGATGCTGGGGGGTGCAGAGGCATTTTCTTCAGTGGTATAACCACTGGCAAAATGCCCAGGCTGCTGTAAATAGTCCCGCATCATCCTGCTGTAACTATGCGAGCCTGATTAGTTAACACACTGGGGTTCTGACCCCCCATGGAAGCAGAAGAAGGACTGCAAGCTTTGGGGTACAGGGAAGAGGGAGGGGATCCTTGAGGAGACAAGAGAGGGTGATGAGGGCGAATGTGATCAAAACACATCATGTCCATGTATGAAGGTGTCAGAATGAAACCCATTGTTATGTATAGCTCATGTACGTTAATAAACCCAGAGAGGGGCAGCAAGATGGCTCAGTGGGTAGAGGAGCCGCTAAGCCTGACTCCTGAGTGTGATCCCTGGGTTCCATCTGGTGGAAGGAGAGAGCCTACAAGTTGTCCTCTGACCTCATATGCACTTTGGCATGACTTCATTACTATTATTATTGTTATTATTGTATTACAAGTTATTGATAATGGGATTTATCTTTTAGTTTCTTTAAAAAGGAGTCTCTTGTTTCTCTCAGAAGCAAAGCACTTTGAAGGGACACCATGGTCACCTCAGGAAATAGACCATTCTTTTAGCAACAGGAAGTACAAGCTAAGGAACACGCATTCCCACTTTCTTCTCAGGCAGGGAGGTTGCTGGCGACCCTGCTCCTCAGTTCATCTCTTGACAGCCAAGACTCGAACCTTAGTGCTCACAGCTGCTTTTAGTCCCCCGCCCAGGCATATGGCTCAGTAAGGTTTGTTAAATGAGCAGACGGAGGTCTGGGCACTTGGCTAGATGCATGGGTGTCAAAACTTCAGTACAGCTAACAGTCCACTTCTCAGAGTAACTTTGGAACACTGTGACTCGTGATCGTTTAATATGACATCAGTAACAAAGATGCCATCGCTGCTCTGATTGAAATAACCCGTCTAAAACTCAAGTTTTATCTGGGACTAAGGAGATGGCTCAGTGGTCAAGAGCACTGGTTGCTTTCAGAGGACCAAGATTCAGGCTCCCAGAACCCGAATAGCAGCTCACAACCATCCTTAACTCTAGTTCCTGGGGATCCAATGACTTCTGACCTCTATGGGCACTGCACACATATGGTGTCCAGACATCTATGGAGGCAAACCATCTATACATGAAATAAAGTTAAATCATTTCAAGAATAAGTGGTGGGACCTTTAGGAAGTGATTAGGTAATGAATGCTCATGAATGGATGAATGTAGGAGTATGTTCAGCCTCCTGTGTCCTCTCTCTATTGTCATGCAATGTTTTCTGCCAAGTTAAGACCCCAGCAGCTTTCATGGTATGAAATCCTTTATCTTGGCCTTTGCAGCCTGGAACCCTGAGGCAAATGAACTTCTATTGTTTATAAGTTACTCAGTCTGTAACATTGTTTCAACATTTTAAAACAGACTGAAATAAAGATCTCCTCCGCTTAGGAACCTCCATTACTCACCCACTATAGGGTTTGAGGTATTCTGTAACCCATTCAACACCCCAACCGTTACACCGCCCTTCTTGCATTCTCCTCCCATACTGGCTTTCTTGCAGTTTCTCCGACATAGTGGGTATCCACTTGACATCCTTAGTAATAGCTATCACATTCACCACCAGACAGAGGGCTTCTGTATGCCCAGCCTCTAAGTCAGTGGTTCTCAACCTGTGGCTTGTGCCCCCTTTGGGCCAGTGTCTAATAACCCTTTTACAGGGGTCATATATTAGATATTCTCCATACCAGATACTTATTACTTATAACTAGCAAAATTACAGTTAATGAAGTAGCAACAAAAATAATTGTATGGTAGGGGTCACCACAACATGAAGAACTGTATTAAAGCAGCATTAGGAAGGTTGAGAATCAAAGCAAGTCTTTGTTTAAAATACTGTTTTCTCTATGAGGTTCTATCAATGATTTCCCTAACGGTTTTTACTTTTCTTCCTCCTCATATTCTCCCTTGGCACTTACCCACTTTGAATATGGGTTATAATTGATACATTTTTGTTTAGAATGTATCTCCTCGGTGGCAGGGAATTTTGTCTGTCTTGTTTACTTCTGTACTGTGGTGGTCACTGCTGTGCCTGGAACACCACTTGGCACATAGAAGGAACTTGAAGGATAATTTAAGGCTACTCACTTGGTAGAGTGCTTGTCTAGTACACACAAGGCTGTGGGTTTGATCCAAGCCCAGATAAACTACAAGTGGATGGGTATACATGTAATCTCAGCACTTTGGAAGTGGAGGCAGAAGGATGAGAATTTCAAAGTCATTTTCAGCTACATAGCTAATTGAAGGTCAGCCTGGGTTACAGGAGATCTTGTCTCAAAACAAAGTTGTTAATGAATAAATAAATGAATGGAATTATATATGATAAACAGGATGGTCGGGAGCACACAGGAGCATGGAGGATAGATGTCTAACCCAGGTATGACAAGTAAGTGACCACAAAAGGGTAGAAAGCTGTTCAAGACTAGTACATTGCCTGGTTGTAGGCGCACAGGAAGGGAGAGCATAGAGTGTCCTGGCAACTAAAGAGATTTATCTTTTTATTTTGTTTGGTTTGGTTTTTCAAGACAGAGTTTCTATGTGTAGCTCTGGATGTCCTGGAACTCGTTTTGAAGTAGACCAGGCTGGCTTCGAACTCACAGAGATCCTCCTGCCTTTGCCTCACCAATGCTAGGATTGAAGGTGTATGCCACCATGGTTCAGAGGGGATTTATCTTGCTGTAGACCCCTCAAGCAAAGAGCTTGATCTCTTCCCACAGCTGGGGGTCTGTAGTTTCCTTACCTACAACTCTGGTACTTCTAGTTCTCAGGGCAGACCTGATGGCTGTAGAAATCAGCATCTTTTTTTTTTCTTTCTGGGCAAACATTTCTTTTCTGGGCAGCACTGGAGGCAGCCTGGCCCTATGCCCGGTCTGATAACCAGCCCTCAGTTACTTTCCCAGTGTCTGAGCCTTGCTCTTGGCAAATTTCATGCTCCTTGTGGCTCCAGCTGACCATGACCTAGGTGTAATGTCAGACGGTTTGCTTAGCTTCCAGTGACAAAGTTCATGTGTGCTCTACACATTGGAGAACGGGGTAGCGGCAACACACATCCATTTTGCTAGCCGCAGTAGAATGTTGCAGCTCTCAGCTCACCCCAGATAGCAGAGAGTTAACAGACAACGCACATGCCTGGTTTACAGCAGGGTAGGTAAGGTGGATATGTGGATGCTCCATCCTACCTACTCCTCCTCATCCCTCAGATCCCCAAGCATCACCCATGTTAGGAAATACTTCAGAGCAGGGGCAGATGAAACTTTGGCCTGAAAGCCAATCCCTGGGGGTCTGTTCTGAGTTTTTGTTAGTTCACTTTTGCTTTTGTTTTTGAAGCAGGGTCTCATTTTATAGCCTGGATTGGCTTGGACATGGCTCTCTAGACTTATACTGGCCCCAAACTCACAGAAGTCTGTCTCTTCCCTGCAGAGTGTTTAAATTGCAGGTCTGTAAACATCAAGCCCAATTAAGGTTCTTCTATTGAGCTATTAGCTGATTGTCACAGCCTCAGACCTTGTCACCTTGTACCACACCTAAGCAAAGGTAGGCTGTCTCTTGGATTAACTTTTATAGGATCGGCCCTTCCCAGAAACACCAGGAAACAGCTCATAAGGTGCCACTGCCTTCATGGAATAAGAATGTGTGGTAGTCAGCTTTTCATTTTTGTGACAAAATACCTTAGAAAATCAACTTATAATTATAAAGGAGGAAATTTATTTTAGCTTATGGTTTCAGGGGTTTTAATCCTGGTTACTTACCACATTGCCTTGGACTTTTAGTGAGGGGAACTATCATGGCTGAAGCACATGTTCACCTCACAATAGGGCAAATGAGAGAGAGAGAGAGAGAGAGAGAGAGAGAGAGAGAGAGAGAGAGAGAGAGAGAGAGAGAGAATGGGTCCAGGTTTCAAATATTTCCCAATGACCCCTATTAGGTTTCATCTTTTAAACATTCCACCATCTCTTGACAACAATATAGACTAGGGACCAAGCCTTCAACATATGGCCTCTGAGGGTTAATTTTATGTCTGCCCCTAACCCAATTACTGTGGCCAATTTCAATACTCAGTGTGGGGGTCTCTGTGACCACCAGGGCTTGCAAAAAAAAAAAAAAGATCTGAATGAGACAAGAGGCAACAAGACTCCATAGCTGCCTCTGGTTCAAACTTCTGGAATCTAACACCGGACAGTTTAGTTTAGTCATAGTTAAGCACAGCACATTTTTTGGAAAAAAAGTGTCCTGACGATAATTAACTCAATCTCCTGTGTAAAACAAAGCTTAAGCCCTGTTCACAGTGTAACTCTTTACAAAGTCATATTGTCTCTTCCGCCAAGACGGGTTCTATTGACTCAGAAACAATGCTCAAGATAAGGGTCTAGGGAGAAAGACTGAGATAAACACAAAAGTCTGTGGGAGTCAGGCGTGGCCTGGCCCTGCAGAAGGCAGAGTTTCCCCAGGCTGTTGTCAAGTCCACGTGACTCCTCCCCTAGCATTGGGTTCTATTAACTGAGAAACAATGCTCAAGATAAAGGATAGGAGGAAGAGTCTGCGGGAGTCAGGTGTGGCCTGGCCCTGCAGATAGCACAAGGTCACAGGACTATTAACGACATTCATTCCCAGCTTGCTGGGCAGAAAGCAGGTGTGCACCTCCCCCCAGGGAGGAGGCAAGCCTGTGTGGTTAACATTCCTGGTTTCTTTACTGCTTGCTTGGCTGTGAGCACAGGGCCTTGTGCCCTGTATACTCTGAGCCCTTATGCTGACCAGATCCACTCATGAAGTTAGAAGGTCAATAACCCCCCAAACAAACTTCTTAATTGAAAGAAGGCGAGCATGAGAAGGAAAAGAGAGATGTGGGTACCAAAAGGAGAAACAATGAGTGTTCGCTTGGTTGGGCATTGTACTTTCTGCTTATTTTTAAAAATAAAATTAAACTCAGTCCTGACAACTGCTTTATTTACCCATCTCCACTAGGAAGGACCCATTTATTTCAACCCGTTGGTCATGACAAAAGGAAATCTCTCAGTTTGGCACTGCTACTAACTAGCCTAATAATCCTAGAGAAATAATTTGCTTTTTAAAAAAAAAATCTTTATAACAAAAAGGACTTTTTTGGGTAGTTCCACCTGTTTGCTAAAAGAGACTTAATGAGTAGAGGTTGGTACTCTTGTATCTAACGACTGTAATACTGTGAACTAGCACATGACAAGTCCAGAAAATAGTGTTGGCATGGATAAGTAAACATTAAATTGAAGGTTAACTATGCCTTGGAATTTATCTCAGTTCCTTCTATATGAGGTGAATGTCATTGCCCTAGTGTCCAGGATTTTCTCTGGAAGCCCAGGATACTCTGTACAGCAATGTTCATTAGGAAGGTGTCCTAGGGATGCCAGTCAAATGGAGCAGGAAGGGACAACATTTCCAAGGTATCTGAAGTGTGGGAAGCAAGGAGAAAGGAATGTGAGGCAATGGGCTCTGCAGGGGTGAGGTAATGGGCTCTGCAGGGGTGAGGTAATGGGCTATGCAGGGGTGAGGTGATGGGCTCTGCAGGGGTGAGGTAATGGGCTCTGCAGGGGTGAGGTAATGGGCTCTGCAGGGGTGAGGTAATGGGCTCTGCAGGGGTGAGGTAATGGGCTATGCAGGGGTGAGGTGATGGGCTCTGCAGGGGTGAGGTAATGGGCTCTGCAGGGGTGAGGTGATGGGCTCTGCAGGGGTGAGGTAATGGGCTCTGCAGGGGTGAGGTAATGGGCTCTGCAGGGGTGAGGTGATGGGCTATGGAGGGGTGAGGTGATGGGCTATGCAGGGGTGAGGTAATGGGCTCTGCAGGGATGAGGTAATGGGCTATGCAGGGGTGAGGTGATTGACTATGCAGGGGTGAGGCAATGGGCTCTGCAGGGGTGAGGTAATGGGCTCTGCAGGGGTGAGGTAATGGGCTATGCAGGGGTGAGGTAATGGGCTCTGCAGGGGTGAGGTAATGGGCTATGCAGGGGTGAGGTGATTGACTATGCAGGGGTGAGGTGATGGGCTATGGAGGGGTGAGGTGATGGGCTATGGAGGGGTGAGGTGATGGGCTATGGAGGGGTGAGGTGATGGGCTCTGCAGGGGTGAGGCAATGGGCTGTGCAGGGATGAGGTGATGGGGATATATCCTGCAGAGACGGTTCAGTACTCACTGTTATACAAGAGCTGTTCCAAAAGTCAGTGGTGTAGTTCAACAGCAATGTACTGTTTCTCGTAAGTACTTGGTTTGACTAGGAGATCCTATGGGTATGGCCTAGCAATTCCCATGAGGCTGCTCAGTCCGGACACAAGAATGACTCCCTCTCCACTTGTGTTTTCTCATCCCACTTATCTATACTTCTTAGCCAGCGATTGGATTTCTAAGGGATGCCTTCAGTGGGGTCAGGTACCAATGAACAAGCACTCATCTGGACTGTGTTTGCTTTACATTTGGTTATGTTTCATTGACTAAAGTAAAATCTCATGGCCACCCAGAGTCAGGATGGGAGGGGAAGATGTACAAGGATGCAAAGACATCAGTGTTTGCACGGAGCCACCAAAGGAGGCTTACAAATCCCCATTGTAGACACACAGGACAGGAGAAGGTGGGCATGATCGATGCATTCCAGGGGATCTGACACCCTCTCCTGGCCTCCACAATCACTGGGCATGCAAGTGGTACAGAGACATGCTTGCAGGCAGAGCACCTGTACACATAAAATAAAATAAAATAAAATAAAATAAAATAAAATAAAAAAGACAGGAGACAACCCAGACAGGTTTAAAACCTTTTGAGGTTCTGCCACCCAGAGGGCACATCTGTTATATGACACACACAGACACACACAGACACACACAGACACACAGACACACAGACACACACACACACACACACACACACACACACACACACACACACACACACACACACACACACACTGTTTATCAGCAATCCCCCAAGTGAGTCTGTGTGCAAGCACAAGAAGTAGGATGGTGCTGTGACTGAACTTAGAAACCTCCTGGTTGTGAACGTGCAAGTTTGTTCAGTCCCACACTGAGCGATATTAGGAGTGTTCCCAGTGTTTACAATACTGATAAGCTTTTTATTGTTCTTATTTCAAATATACCCTTGAAATCTTCTGACGGTCTCTCTTTAGGACCTCTGGCAATCTTAATGAGTATGTCATCTGTGTTGGGTTCTTTCTGTCTTAGCTGTTTTGGTCATGGATTTGCATTTTGTTTTGGACTCCTAGTAGGAATCCATAAGTCGTTCTCAAGCAACAGACAAAAGACTTTTAAAATCTCCTTTCAACCCATTCACTAAATTATCTCTTAAAAATATCTACTGTATTATTTTTATGTGTATGTGTATCTGTGTATGGGTTTGTACATGTGAGTTCAGGTGACTTCAGAGTTCAGAAGAGGGCTTGGGATCCCCTGTATGGATGATTGACAGCTGCCTGATGTGGGTACTGGGGATGGAACTTGGATTTTATGCAAGATGGGCAAGTGCTCTAGATCACGGAGCCATCTTTTCAGTCCTCAACACACCTATTAAACATAACCTGCATTTGGTTAAGAAACACCTTCAATCCCTACGACATGGGATTGGGAGCCAGCCATACTCCTTGGCTGACTGAGTTGTAAGGAACTGTGGTTACCAGGTTACCCCGCCCTCCTTAAAGCAACGTCATACCATTAGCATTTCCAGCCCCTGTCCTATGGCTGGCTTGTGCATTCAGAGGTTAAGCTCTCTCCAGAAGTTAGGAATGACTGGGCTGGGGAAAGGTGAGTAGTGACAAAATCTATCTGTAACCACAAGTGGCTCTGCCACACTGTGTGGCCCGTCTCATATCAGGGCCATTTGTTCTGGGCAGAGCAGCACCATGGAAACAGTCACACTTCCTCCTCACTCCTGGTCTTGTTCTGCCTCTGCCCTTGATAGGAAACTTCTCAAAGGGAGGGACTCTCCTGGTGGTTTTGTGTGGTCCAAGTAACCTGCAGTGGTACCTGGGCCAAGATACTACACAGGGAATATTTGTTGAATGAATGAACAAATGAATGACCGATTAGTTGAGTGAGGAAAAGAGTAGGCAGGCACCTTGTGTAACAGACGGGTAATGTTCGAATGCTCAGGGTAGAGAAAGAGGAGTGACGAGGGATGAAGGGCGAGCCGGAGTTCATCATAAGATAAAATTTGGAGTGAGAAAACCAGGACTCAGATCTCAGCGAGGCTACTTGAACAGGTCAGGGAGAACCTTTGAACTTAATTCTTCTTTTACTCAAAAGGAACAGGAGTCAGCCAGAATTTGCTGAGTGCTCACTATGGGCTGTGCTAGGGCTGGGACATGGCTAGGGAAAGGAAGGAGTCTTTTGACACCGTGGAGGTGCACCGCACAGTTCAACTTCAAGGGAGAACTTCTGCAAGGGGTTCAGCTAGCTGTGGCCTCCTGAGCCTGGCTAGGATGCTCATGCCAAGGCCAGTCTCCTCTTGGGCTGTCTCCACAGTGACAGTTACACCAGTTGGAAGCTCTCCCTGCCCAGCCTCCTTCCCTCTCTCTTCATAGCGTCAGGACATATGGTTTGAGTCTCTCCTCGCCACCCCGGCTCCCTCTCCTCCACAAGTGTTTTGCCCAAGATGTCTCTTGCATGTTTAATTCCTTTTTTTTTAAAATTTTATGTATGTGAGTACACTGTCACTGACTTCAGACACACCAGAAGAGGGCATCGGACCCCATTACAGATGGCAGTGAGCCACCATGTGGTCGCTGGGTTAATTGAACTCAGGACTTCTGGATGAGCAGACAGTGTTCTTAACCGCTGAGCCATTTCTCTAGCCCGTTTAATTCTATCTGAACACCATCTTCTAGAAGGTCCAACCTGACAACTCTTTATTCTTCAGAATCTGAATGCTGGGCAACACAGGATAGCATGTGTTACTTACAGACCTTTAAGGATACAATGAGGTTATGTGGTGAAGGATTGTTGTGGACCTCTGTCCTCAAACATAGCCATCTCCATTGTCATCCGAGCAGCTGTGACTACTGTGGATGCTGCCTTGTAGAAGGAGCAGGTGGGGTAGGTCAGTGGCTCTCACCTGAGATTTCAGCCACTCCCATGCCTGCCTCTCTGCCAGCTGTGTATAATTCTGCTCCAGCTGCACATGGTCTCAGGACACACTAGAGCAGTGGAAATCCTGCATATCAGATATTTACATTACGATTCATAGCAGTAATTTAATAGTTATGAAGTAGCCATGAAATAATTTAATGCTTGGGGTCAACACAACATGAGGAACTATATTAAAGGGTCACAGCATTAGGGAGGTTGCAAACCACTGATCTAGAGTATATAGAACGTGAAAGGCGGGGGTGGGGACGGGGAAACGACTCCATCTATACAGCTATGGGGAAATCCATGTGTCAATGCAGCTGCTTTGAGGGTAACCCATGCTTCTGTAAGTAAGCCTCACAAACTGGTTGGTTCACCAAAGCAGACCTGGGGAGAATTGTTACTTTGGCCTGTCACTGGGGTTTTGGCCGAATTTGCTTTCTATGGCTGTGGTGAACATTAGGACCAAAGGCAACTTCAGGAAGGGAGGGTTTATTTGGCTTGGTTTATTTGATCATAGTCCATCATAGAGAAAAGCCAGGGTAAGGGCAGAAGCCAAAAACCTGGAGGCAAGAACGGAAGAAGAGGCCATGGAGGAGTGCTGCTTACTGGCTTGCTCCCCATGGCTTGTTCAACCTGTTTTCTTAATGCAACCCAGGACCACCTGGCCAGGGATGGCACCACCCACAGTGGCTGGGCCCTCTCTCATCAACCATCTGTCAAGTTGGAGGCACTGTGACAGAGGCAGTTCCTCGGTTGACATTCTCTCTTCCCAGATGACTCAAGCTTATGTCAGTTGACAAACCAAAAACCCGAACCAGCACATATCCTATCTGGGATGTGCAGTCGTGTGAGCATTGTCTCCAGAGGAAAAGTACACACAATGGGGATTTAGCAGCAGGCTAGCAGGGAGTAAGGGCTCAGTGAAGGGTATCTGTGGCTGTTGTCAGCTCGACTGTCTTAATTGACCTTGTGCCAGGGGCCCTGGTGAAGAGCCGCATTTCAGTGCCATTAGTTTGTTTAGGCTGGTGGCTGCCTCTGAATCTCCATGTCCTTAGATGTCCCTTGAGGAACTAGGAGCTAATCTGTGCAGGAACTGGGAACAAGAGGGAGGTCTGGGGAAAGAAAGAGATGAATTAGAGGCCTGTTCTGAATAAATATCGGCTTAGCGGCCGGCCGGGGCTCTGCTCCTTGTTGGCCACTGGTTATCACGTGATCAGGACACGGGTGCTGCTCAGGAGCTGAGTCGTCAAAAGGGAAGATGGGGCAGATAGTCTTCGAGCAGAGAGAGCCCTCATGAGGGATGCAAATGCTGGTGGTATCTCCCTGGGCACCGCCATTGGAGCAAGTCAGCTCTTCTGGCTTCTAGGTGCGTCCATACAGTGTGTCCATCTTACAAGTGCTTAGTCAGATCTCTGTTTCCCGCCAAGTGGATCGTTTACTAAGCACGGAGACCCCCAACCCTGACCAGGGTGCACCTCTAAACATTGGCACAAAGCTCAGCCAATCCGGAACCTGGTACCTAAGACAGTACATCTGTCAAAGAGCAGGTTTATTTTAGCTCACAGTTTTGAAGTCTCAGTCTGTGCGTGGTTGCTCCCCTTGCTTCTGAACCCGGGGTGAGGTACATCACAGTGGCAGTGCACAGTGTGGAAGAGAACCCTTCACCTCAGGTGCAGATAATCGAAGAGACCAGAGACCCATCATTCACATCGGGTCTTGCCTCCCCTAAAGCTTCTCCCTAGGGCTCCATATCTTGAAGTTCTGCCTCCTCTCAGCAACACCTAGCAACACCATGGCCCAGAATCCCAGCCTTAAACACATGGCTCTTTGAAGGACATTTAAAATCCAAACTGCAGCACGTTGACAGTTTCCTGACTTCTCTCCCCTGCGGTGGTCAAATGGATTTAAGAAGTCCATGTTTATCAAGTGTAATTCCCATTATCCATGTTAGTCCACACTTTTCAGGTTGTCAGTCTTAGGTGCTGACACAGTGAGTGATGCAGTCTTCTGGTTCCTTCTCTACTCACATGGTTACTTGGGGGAGGGGCTAAATGAAATCATAAGAATAAATCATTCCCAACAAGGTTAATCATGTCATCAGTCATCAGACAGCATTCGGTAAATGATACATATCATTTAAGTCATTCAGGATGAGTGTATGACAAGATCTGTACAGCATCACGCCTAGAGTTAGCACCACCCTGCCTGCACACCCTCTCTCATAGGAAAGTCTCAAGTTGTGTGCTTACAGTTATAGAGTAGTAGTGGGGTGGCGATAACTCATGTCTACAATCCCAGCACTAAGGAGGCAGAGGGAGGAGGATCTCTATGCGTTCGAGGACAGCCAGAGTGAATTCCAGGACAGCTGGAAACCCTGTCTTGAAAAACTAAAATGTATGAACAAATGAACAAACAAACAAACAGCTAGGCATAATTGTGCATGACTTTATTCCCAGCACTCAGGAGACTGAGGCAGGAGGACCTCTTGGGAGTTTGAGGACAGCTTGACCCTCATAGCCAGCCAGAGGTATAATAGTGGGCCCCTGTCTCAAAACAATAACAATAACAACAACAACAACAACAACAACAACAACAACAATAACAACAACAAAATCCACCCAAACCATAAGTAAACAAAAGTTAAGGAAAAAAATAGAGACAGTGTTGTGACTTATCAGCATGTCCAGAACACATGATCACCATGTCTAAGATTCATTTTCTGCACTCTTCACAACACGTTACCATTTTGAAATAGCGTGGTAAGAGGTTGTGTTGGGGGAAGGGGGTTGACAATTGCAGGTATTATTATCACGGCCAGTTTCCGATGTCCTTTTACTGTTTTAAAATCTGAAATTCAGAGAATGGAATTGTCTTCCTTGGGTTGCAATGATCTGGTCAGAGCAGCCTCTAGGAATGTTCTCAGAACGCCTCACCAGGTGGCGCTCTTTCACCGGGATAGCTTCTTTCCAACTCCCTCCTACTTCCCAGCATGCAGTGGCCTCTCCCGACCAGGACAGCCTAGCATTGTAGAGCTAGCTGGGATATTGTGTCTAAGCCTTGTTTCAGACAGGGAGAAATAGCATTTTGAGAAAGTATGTCTCTGAGCCCAGGGGCCCCCCGTCATTAGGTGGTAGTAGATGGAGTCCTGGTTTATTCGGTTCTGAACCTCATTCGTTTCCCACTGCGTTGCGTCTCTTACCCAGCTCTCTGCAGACTCTTCTTGTTCTTGCTTTGAAGGCTTTGCCTCATACTGGAACCCGGTGGGCAGAGCTAGTGTTTCCCTGCTAGGCGTTTGCCAGTTTCTGCTATTAAGGGTGGAGAAGGTATTTGGGAACAGGAAAGGATGTAGGCAGACTCTTGTCCTTTCTTCCACTTCCAGAGTCATTTGGGGCAGTGTATGTGCAGCTAGGGGCAGGGACCCTAGAACCAAACCGTCTTTGTCACAACCCTTCCCCTTCTCACAGCAGGATAACGGGCTGTGAGTAAACTTGTGTCTCATTGTTCCATCCGTAAAGTTGGGACAATAAAATATCCCATGGGAGCTGTCCTAGGCGAAGCACTCACTGCGGTTGGAGGCATAGATATGAGAATGTGAGCGTTGTGGTTCACTAGCACCCTACCTGGACAGAGAAACTTCTGGGAGGATGCTGGGCTGCGCATACTGGCCCTCGCCTGTGTATTCTTGCCACAGCATCCTTT
The DNA here is from genome assembly GCF_021556685.1 of Rattus norvegicus. Classification (NCBI taxonomy): domain Eukaryota; kingdom Metazoa; phylum Chordata; class Mammalia; order Rodentia; family Muridae; genus Rattus; species Rattus norvegicus. Next base: position 147,307,678 of record NC_141537.1, on the reverse strand, counting down.
TATGAGACCTGCCACATATTTCAGTGGAGCTGTGTGATGTGGTGTGTTAACCTAGGCTCTCGTGCTCTTAATGGACCTGCAGCCCAACCCAGGGAAGTAGGTATTAATCGTGTTTCCATCACATGGAGGAGGCTCAGACATGACAAAGCCATATCTCCAGGGTCACTGCCTAGTGACAGGAGTGTGCCTCACTGTCAGGCCTGTCTGATTAAGGTGTAAGATTAAGCCATTTACTTCTGCATTCTACTGCCTCCTTTTGAAACTGGCAAAAACAGTAAGCACGAACCCCTCAACAGTGTGGGCATCATCCGTACTCAGGGTATTCCTGCAGGGTCCACTTTTCCCAGAACCACCCATCTGTAGGATGATGGCTCTTACTCCTCTAAATAACATCTGTCTGTCTGCCTGTCTGTCCGTCTGTCTATTAGCAGGATCCTCATCATAGCACTGGAGGAGCCGAAACTCTATTCGGATCAGGCTGACCTTGAACTCACAGAAATCCATTTTCATTCTTTTTTTTTTTTCCGGAGATGAGGACCGAACCCAGGGCCTTGCGCTTGCTAGGCAAGCCCTTACCACTGAGCTAAATCCCCAACCCCGAAATCCATTTTCTTCTTCTTTTTCCTTGCATGTGCTACCACACCTGGCTAGATTTATTTCTGTTGTTTGAACTATATGCATGAGTCTGTGTTAATATATGCCACCTGTGTTGGGGGTGCTTGAAGAAGGCAGAGAGGCTGTTGGATCCCCTTGGAGCTGGAGGTTTGCATGCTGGGAGCCTGGTGAGGGTGTTGTTAAGCAAACTTTGATCCTCTGGAAAAGCAGTAAGTGCTCTCAAGCACTGAGCAGTTTCTTACTGCTCTTAACCTGGGGGACAAAGATGTAGATGTCATTCATGCTTTTTTTTTTTTTTTGCTCCCCCAAGGTCTCCTGAGTGACAAATACAAGGACTCTTAAATTATATTTAGCCCTACAACCTTCAGGGGTCACCTTCTCCCATCCCACTTTTTTTTGGTGCAGCCTCAGGCTGGCTCTTCGGGCAGCCAGGCAGCCTGCATCCCAGGCACGTGAGGTCCACCGAGCCATCTGAGATGTAACACAAACCCTCTGTGACTCAGACCAGACTCTCTGGGGTTTTTCCTTTCTGGGCATGTGACAGTCTGTGCAGTATCAACAGCTTTTAGCAAGGAAAGAAACAGACACCACACTACTGTCACAAAATCATAGATGCCAGGCAGGCCCAGAAAGACCATGCATAGAAAATGGATAGCTGGTTCAGATGAGGGAAGGGTAGGCAAGAGGAAGGTGGGCAGAATGCATATATGCATCTAACTGTTTCTCATTCTCCGTCTGTCTGTCTGTCTGTCTGTCTGTCTGTCTGTCTGTTGCATGTGATGATCTTCTAAACAAAAATTCTCAATCTCATCTCTGTCCAGGCAAAGGCTTGTTGTGAGGAGCTGTACCTGTGCATTGTGTGTGTGAGTATCCTCTTTGTCTGCTACCCACTGATAGTATAACATTCCCCCAGGAGTGCAACAGCCGAATGTCTCTAGACGTTTTGGATGTGGTAGGGGAAAGATTGTTTCCCCACCACTCTCTTATTGAGCATCACTGTTGTGAAAGCAACCACTTCTTCATCCCCTCCCTGAAATATGTATTAAAAATTTTCTGAGTGCTGGAGAGATGGCTCACAGTTACAGAATAGATTGCTCCTGCAGAGGACCCAGGATTGTTTGCCAGCACTCATATCGGACAGCTCACAACTGCTTGTAACTCTAGCTCCACAGATTCAAGGATCTTTTCTGGATTCCACAGTTACCTGCTCCCATGCTTGCACATACTACACATAAATGCACACATTTATATACAATTAAAGGAAATCTTTAAAAAAAGACCTTTGTGTCCCTTGGTGTCCTAGTTAAGGTTTCCATTGCTGTGAAACTGACCCCTTCTTAGGCACTGCTGATCTCTTTGCTCCAGCTAACTGGCATCAACTGTCCAGTTAAGCCAAAGTCTCACTTGAGTGGTTCTGGGTCTCTTGTTAATCACAGACGATTCTTTGGCCACAGCTGACTAGAACCACCAATTCTAAATTCTGAATATCAAGTGGTCCTGAAAGAGTCTTTGCGTCCCTCTGAAACTTCACAAGCCAGGCTTCCATCCCCCGCACTGCTCTGAGGCTCCTCTTCAAGTTCTCACAACAGCTCAGCAAGCTTTGAGTACTCAATGGCTTTTCTAGTTCAAATTTATGTATGTGAGTACACTGTAGCTGTCTTCAGACACACCAGGCGAGGGCATCAGATCCCATTACAGATGGTAGTGAGCCACCATGCGGTTGCTGGGAATTGAACTCAGGACCTCTGGAAGAGCAGTCAGTGCTCTTAACCACTGAGCCATCTCTCCAGCCCTCTAGTTCAAATTTACAATATTCTTCCACAGTCTTTCCCCAAATAACTTGGTCAGGTCTGTCACAGCAATACCCTGCTTCCTGGTGGTAACGTCTTTGTTAGGGTTTCTTTTGCTGTGATTAAATACAATAATCAAGCAAGCTGGAGAGGAAAGTTTATTTTGCTTACACTTCCATATTAAGACAGTCAGGGCAGGAACTCAAACAGGACAGGAACCAAGAGGCAGGAACTGATGCAGAGGCCATGAAGGAAGGCTGCTTACCAGCCCTCTCTTCATGGCTTGCTCAGTATGCTTTCTTACAGCATCCAAGGGCACTATCCCAGGAGTGATACCACCTACAAGGGCTGGCCCTCCCATATTAGTCACTAGTTAAGAGAATGTTTATAGGCTTGCCTACAGCTCAACATTTTCACAGTGGAGGCTCCCACCTGTCAGATGACTCAAGCCTGGGTCAAACTGACATAAATTTAGCCAGCATACTTTCTTTGCTGGCTTGTAAATCAGGTATCCACTCATCCTTCAAGGACTCAGAATTCAGCTAGGGAGGCAGGGGTCATACAGGTAGCAAAAGGGAAAACCCTCAACAAAGACAAAAGCTAGGTATAGCTCAGAAAAATCACAGGGACAAATACTCTAATGACTAGGGAGATCCAAAAAGCTTTCCCAGAAAGATACATTGCAGACCTGGTGAATGAAAGAGACTCCAGGCAGAAGGGACACATACAAGGAAAATGTGGAGTGTGACAGGGTAGGGGCAAACGTATTTTGGAATGGCTCTGTCCACAGAGCATGCACTAGGAATGACTAGGAAAAAGGATGAGAGGTAAGCAGGGCAAGGCGATGATGGGGTGATGATGGCTAACGCCACAGAGCGCCTTGTACATGTCAGGTTCTGCCTCACTGCAGACGGAGAAGCTAACACACTAAGTGGTGAGGTAGCATGCCCAGAGCACATAGGACATGCTGATTTTTTGTAAGCCTCATTAAGGAATAGGTCAAAGAGCCAAGGAAGTGAAAGGCTAACTGCAATGTAAGACACCCACACTTACTGTGTAGAACAGCACCACTGCGTTACCTCACCATTCTGTGGGGTGTCTGGAACACAGCTGGGCGATGCCTTTCTTTGTTTAGCTTGTAGTCTCAAGGTGGCAATGGCATGGTTGGGGTGGGATGTCTGGTTCCTGGATGACTGACTCTGTCCATCGCACAGATCTGCCCCTGTAACCACTTTCTTAGCCTGTTCTTCCTGGTGGCTTACAAGCTGCCAGGTCTTCTTGATGTCTTGACTCCCAAGTCCTCAGACCTCATTTCCTATGTATCGTGCTGGTCAAAATGGGCAGATTTGTGGAGAGGGGAATTAGGTTGGACTTCTGATGGAGGGAGGGGCAAGTGCACGCAGGGAGGGCAGAAAGGTTTGAGGGTATCTTTGGATACTAGTTTGCACAGTTAAAACTTTTATTTAAGAAGGAGGCTATAGCAGCCTTGTGGAGGATGGATTGAGTTGGATGGTTAGAGACATTGTTCTTGTTCATTTTCTGTTGCTGTGATAGAACATTGACCAAAAGCAACTTGATGACACAAGGCTTGATGTGGTTGACAGGTCACAGTCCATCACTGAGAGAAGCCAGGGCAAAATTTCAGGGCAGGAACCCAGAGGCAGGAACTGAAGCAGAGGTCTTGGAGGGACACTACTAATTGGATTGCTTTTCTGGCTTGCTTTCTTATACAACTCAGGACCATCTTTTCATTGCCCAAGGTAGGCTGATCCCCCCAACATCAATTAATAACAAAACAAAGTCCCAGAGTCATGGCCATAGGCAAAGGGAGGCAATTCTCAGGTAAGTTTCCTTCATTCCAGGTGTGTCAAGTTGATAACCAAAATTAGCTGTAGAAACCCTGGAGATTAATTATGAACCACTGTAATGAACTTGGATAATTTCAGTTGAATTGGTCACAAACTTTTCTTTGATTCTGTTATTATGGGAAGATCAAAGGAGGAACAACTCCATGTTTCCTAAAAGGCTTAGAGAACATATGCCGAGTGCCTTCTTTTTTTTTTTTTTTTTTTTTTTTGGTTCTTTTTTTTTCCGGAGCTGGGGACCGAACCCAGGGCCTTGCGCTTCCCAGGCAAGCGCTCTACCACTGAGCTAAATCCCCAACCCGCCGAGTGCCTTCCTCTTTCCCTTTGTGTTTGTCATTTTGGTGAGTTACTGGAAGATGGCTGCCATGGCGACTTGACTCTCTTCTAATGGAGCCTTTTTTTTTTTTTTTTTTTTTTTTTTTTAATTTCTGGAGACCTTACACTATCACTTCATGTTTTTGGCATAAAACCTGGTTGACAGTCATAAAGGTTACATCTCATTTCTCTGACAAAATACCTATCAAAAGCAGATTAAGGAAGGAGGAGGGAAGGGTTTGCCCTGGCTTACAATTCCAGGGAATAGTCTGTTATGGTGGGGAAGTCATGGCAGCAGGAATTTAAGGGAGAGTCGATCACATTTGAAGTCAGGATGCAAAGGGAGGTGGATGCTGGTTCTCAGTCCACTTCCTCCTCCCATACAGTCCTGCCTCCCTAGCGTCTGGAATACTGTCACCCTCATTTAAGGTGGATTCTCCCACCATGATTAACCCAGTTTACAAACTCCCTCATAGACATTCCCAGAGGTTTGTCTCCAAGGTGATTCTAGATTCTCTGAAGTTGACAATCAATATGAGCCACCAAAGAAGTCCTGGGTGCACAGATAGAGCTTAGGACGTGGGGCTCTTTGCTGTTGGGTTTTTGGTAGACCATCTTGTTGGTTTGTTCTATATTTGTGGTATATATTTACAATGGAGTATTTCTAGCCTGAAGGAAGAATAAAACATTTGTACAGTCTACTACATAGCTCAACCACAAGGATGTAAAAAGAAATGATCCATACACAAAGGGTTTGAGTATTCATTGTGGTTTTGCTTACATGAGACATCAACGGTAGCAATACACCGAGACGGAAAGTAGCATGAGAGTTAATATGGACTGGGGGAAGGAAGGAGGAGACTGGCAGTCTGTGCTTCATGGGCACAGATTTTCATTTGGGACCATAAAAGTTCTTGAGAAGGATGCTTGGGGTCCTTTACACGTTATGGGAATGTATATTATGCCAATGAAATGAACACCTAAATATGGCTTCATGGCTTCTCTCTCTCACCACTCTCCATCCCTTTCCCTCCATGTCTCCCTCTCCTGTCCCCTCCCTTCCTTTCTCTGCAGTCTAGGCCAACACTCTATAACTGAGCTATGATCTCAGCCCTAAAATGGCATTTTAGTATTAAGGATAATTTATGTCATAAAAATAATAATAAAAAAGAGCAAAAAAGTGCGGGACTGAAAATATCTAGCTCACTGTGACAGTACCTTCCACTTTCCAGGTCAATGTGAACATATCCCCTTTGAACCTCTTTCTCCCTCTGCGTCTGTTTTCAAGACAAGATTTCTCTGGGCAGCTCTGGCTGTCCTGGAACTCACTAGGAAGCAGGCTAGGTTCGAACTCAGAGATCTGTCTGCCTCTGTCTCCAGAGTATTGAGAGTAAAGGTGTGAATCACAACTTCTGGCTTCCTTTTTAATCTCTTGATCATAGTCTCTCTTCTCAGGAAGAGAAAGGAATAGAGGTGCATGGTCCCATAAGATATTTTTTTAGTCTTTGCTACATGGATGGGAAGATGCTGGAAAAGTATCAATTTGATTGGATTCCACACAGAAGGAAAAAAAAAGTGAGTTGTGGACAAAATGCATTGGTATATGTGTACAGTATGAAGCATGGCCTGGCTCCGAGGGCACTGAAGGGGACAGAACATAGAAGCAGTGAAGTGTAATATATTTGCTGTCATCTTGGCTGGAAACCTAAGTTGCCATAGCAACAGGCTCGAACAGGAACCTGATTACAGGAAGGCCTTCTTAGGTTCAACTTACATTATTTAATTAGGCACAAATGATGGGGCAGATCATCATATGGCACCCAGAAGATCTTCTACTTTGATAAGCTGCATAATTAGTCAAATCTAATAAGTCTTTACAACAAGTAAAGCAACTTCCCAAATCTTGCCTTTTGTATTCCTTACCCTCAGAGTCATCAGTAGTCAAAAGAATTTCCTGGGGTTTCTTTGGTGGGGTGTTTGAAGCAGAGTTAGTAATAGTATTAGAGGGTTCTCTCAGTAGTGTAGAGCAAGAAGCCACATGAGGAGATTAATGAGAGATAAGAGCTTGCCACTATAGGCATTTAACATTTTCAAGAAGTCTAGTATGTGCAAGGTCATCATATGAAGAAACTTCTGTGCAGAAGTCAAGTTTGAGGACTCTGTCATGGAGTGGGGAGAGCAATTTTGAAATTTCAATTGCAATGCACTATACTGCCAGGGGAGTTTAGAATAAAATGTGGCTAGAAGCCAGCAGGTTTGTGTGGTGGCAGTCACTACTTCTCAGCTTCTGAAAGACAGGAGTGGTGTTAACTGTTTCCTGTTATTGTTGCTGCTGTGATAAAATATTATGACCGCAAACAACTTCTGAAAGAATGAGTTTTTGGCCTAGAATTTCTAAAGAATAAGAATTCACCATAGCAGGGAAACATGAGAGTTAGCTATTGACCTGGCCACAGGAGAAGGAAGCTCAGATCTCATGTCTCCAGGCTCAGGTATGAGGCAGAGAGGGAACTGTGTCAGGGGCCATCTGGGAAACGCTAAGTAAGGTGGAGGTGGCCTACCTTTTTGCATGGACAAAGATGAGTGAGTTCTGAGAGGCAAGGTTCCAAAGAGACTTCATCTCAGAATTGCTTTTTGTGGGTGATATGCCTTTCCTGTTATTATTAAGTTAATATAATAACCCCTGGGCATTAGCCTACCCTATTGAGATTTCCTGCAAATCAACATAAAGATGAACTTTCATGAATCAATAAAGTTTAGATGAATTAATGATTTTATAGGATTCCTAATTTGATCTTAGGAAGAAAGTTTTAAGAGATAGTTTCAGTTGCTTTGCTAGGAAGATGTAGTAAAATTAGAATAAAAAATAAAATGTGTCCACTCCTCATAATAGGGAGTAAAGGCTACATAATAGGAAATACAATGAGCTTTCATTACACTATAAAGAGATATAGGCTTGGGACAAATTTGTATTTAAAAAATAAGTTCAGGTCCAAGGATGAAGCCATAGGTGTGCACTATGATAAGACAAGCCATTGTGAAAACTGTTGCTTTGAACTTATAATGAGCTTACAGAATGAAACTTTGAACTTTGAACTTAATATCAACATCCTTTTGTAACTCCCCCTTTGTAACATTTTATCTATGAAATAATTTTTTTAAGAACTTTTGTCCATAAAAAGGCCAGAGAAAAAGTTGGTGGCTTGGGAGGACTTTCCCCCAATCCATCCATCCAACCATCCATCCATCCATCTATCCATCCATCTATTCATCCATCCCTCCAAATGTATGGGTCCAGCCATTTTCCACTTCACCTGGTGTATATGTGTCTGTGTAAGTGACATCTTTCCTTTCTTTTTCCTCTCTGGTTCAAAAAGAGTTAACGGGCTCCTGACTGACTCACCAGAGAAAGGAGCACTAGCAATACATCCTTTTACTTATTTCACCCCCTGCTAAACAGTATGTGTGAACTACTAGGCAGTAACACTTATTTAACCACAAGAAATCATGAATTGAGTTTTTAGCACAGAATCCAAGAAAGAGTTAAAAGGCTGGAGGTTATCAGTCTTTAGAGCTTGTCGTGCGCCTAATGTCCCGCCAGTAAGAACGACGCGCGGCAACAGGATTCTTCTGCGAACAAGCCTTTACTGTGTTACAGCTCTTCTTAGTGTTACAGCTCTCTTAGTGTTACAGCTCTCTTGAACGGGGACCCCGAGCAGCAAAATCGCTCGGCTTATATAGACAACAGTATGCTAATTATCTCTCAGGGATTGGTGGGGCTTGGATCACCCCACTACTTGTCCTCCAGGGATTGGCAGAGAATGAATCACCTCATTAGCATATTAACGGTCAACTAACACCTGGTGCATAAACCGCACATGTGCAGTACCGCTGTTCACCACTAGAGGGAGCCCTAGCAAGGGGACAAGCCTGCACATGCGCAGTTAGTCGTTTATATCCAGACAAGGCTGGATGTCGGCGCCATCTTTGTTTCGCCGCACCGCTCTCTGCAAGAGCTGTCGTCTAATGCTGTGTTCCACTTCCACCCTTTCTAGTCCTGCGGGTTCCGGGTAGGACTGGAGGTGGTGTGAGCCTTTAAATTCTGAAAGCCCACCCCCAGTGGCATACTTCTCCCAGAAAGGCCGCACCTTCAACAGTGCCACCAACTGGAGATCAAGTGTCAAATGCCTGAGCCTATGGCAGAAATTTCTTTATTAGATTCTTTATTCAAACTGACACAGGAGTTCTAAACAGAACTGTAGAAAAAGCCATCCCTTTGAGGGAGGCAGATTGGATTCATTAAGATCTTAATGTCATCTGAGGCCTTAGTTTGTCCATTAAGTTGGGCTCATTTTAGCTGTTCTCCTTTACCATCCTTTGTGCCAGGCAAATTATCAACTGGAATTATATCCTGGTCAGTCTCCCCAGGCAAATGGTTCTTTTCAAGTCTGTACCAAACCTGGAAGGCCCACGGTTTTTGTTGACTGGAGCTTTACTCTTCTATCTACAATGAAGGGCTGTTTTAATTGAGTTTTTTTTTTCCCCCTGGATACAAATGTTGTATAATCAAACATATAATTTAAATCATTAGTTTTTTTGCCTATGTAATTTTTTTTGGCAGTTACTAATTCTAAAGCTCAAAGTGAGACATGACACAATTTAAAAGCAAAGGTCAGATATGGTCCCCTTGTGCTCTTTCGGGACAACAGTAGAAGACGTGACAGAGACAATGAGTGATTAATCACTGCAGGAGTGATATATATCAGGTGGTACCAATTTGAGCACCTTAGGCTCCCAAGGGTCTCAGAGAGCAGTGATGGGAGGGAGGGAAGGGGATCTATATGCTATTTCCAGTCTTCAAAAAGGACTAATCCCAGCAGCCTTTATTTACCAGAGATGACATGCTTGGGCTAATTAAACCAAAACATCAGGTTTCTTTGCTTAGGGCTAGAATTAGATCAACTCAGTATAGAAACACCAGTTACCCCGTGCTGACTGGAGGCTCTGATTGGCAGTATTTGATTAATAAAACATGAGAAAGTGAATTCATTATCAGTTAATAAATGCATTTTGTTCGATAGAAAGTGTTTCAAAGCGTAGTCTTTGTGAAGTGAAGAGAAATAAGATGTTTTATTTTGGTGGAACCACTGGGAATCAATGAGAGGGGTGTTCTTTCTAGATGAGAAGATTAAGGAGAGCAGAGAGCAAAGGAGGTTTCATGGGGAGCAAAGGAGATGAGCCTCGCCTAAGCAGGGTTTGGGGCACAGATAGGATTTATTTATTCAATGGCTTTCACAGAGTGCTCTGGACCAACAGCACCAGTTCCTTCTGGGACCTTGCTAAAAATGCAGACTCTCAGGCTTTGCCTACACATCAGCCACTCTGGGGACAGGCACAGCCATCTGGATTTGGAGGCTTTGGAGGGGGGAAATCTTATGCTCACACAGACTTCTACCATTGTATCCCAAGTCTGAGAATCTACCAAAGAAGTTGGTCATGCTTAGAGGTACCTGGTCAGTTGAAAATCTAAGTGGAAAGAGTGGGTTTCTCTCCTAAACTCCCATCTGCTAACATCTCCGACTCAGTTTGATCCAACAGGTCTTTAAGAAGAAACACCCTAGTCTTTCTCTGTGTGAATGTTTCTGAACAATGAGAAGAGACTTCATTCAATTTCAGAGGCTCAGTCAGCAACAGAATTGAGCCTGAGTGTGATCGCTTCTCTCCCCTCACATTCATTTTCGCAGATGACTTATTTTTTGCCAAGTGATACTAGTCTTCCATTTATGGGGTGGGGTATTCCCTTTGAAAGATATTCCCTTTGAAAACCATATTTATGCTACTCAGGCTATGGGAAAGAGGTGAACAGGCTGGCGAGACAACTTAGCCAGTCGTTTACTGCACAAACCTGATGGCTGAGTTTGATCCCAGAGACTCCATTGTTAAGGTGGAAGGAAAGAACACACTTGGCAAAGTTGTCTTCTGACATCCATGCACATGACATGATACAAGCACACCCAGACACATGTTATACATACACGCACAAATAACAAATACAATCTGAAAAAGGTAAATAATTGTATCGGAAGTTCATTAAAATGAGAAATACAAGGAATGCACAAATGATTAAAACATGAGATATATTGAAGATAGCCAATGTTTGTATGCACAGGTGTATGTGCATATGTGTCTTTACATGTGTATGTACATTTCTATGTATGTGTGCACTGCACACATGCATGTCTATGTGTGTATTTCCATGTGTATAATGTGTGCTTGTGTGCATATTTGGTATTGATGCTTGATTGAGTAGATCTGTTCCGCTTTCCTTTCTTTGCATTTTTTATTGGTTATTTTGTTTATTTACGTTTCAAGTGCTATCCTTTTTCCTGCTTTCCCCTCTGGAAATCCTCTATCCCATCCTCCCTCCCCACTGCTTCAATGAAGGTGCTTACCCACCACCCACGCACCCACTCCTCCCTCACCACCCTAGCATTCCCCAACACTGCAGCATCTAGCCTCCACAGGACCAAGGGCCTCTCCACCCATTGATGCCAGATAAGGCCATCCTCTGCTATATATCCAGCTGGAGCCATGGTTCCTCCGTGTGTATTCTTTGGTTGGTGGTTTAGTCCCTGGGAGCTCTGGAGGGAGGTCTGGTTGGTTGATATTGTTGTTCTTCCTGTGGGGTTGCAAACCCCTTCAGCTCCTTCAGTCCTTTCTCTAACTCCTCCATTGGGGTCTCCATACTCAGTCCAATGGTTGGCTGTGAGTATCTGCATATGTAGTGATCAGGCTCTAGCAGAGTCTCTCAGGAAACAGCTATATCAGACTCTTGTTAGCGTGCACTTCTTGGCATCAGCAATAGTTTCTGGGTTTGGTGTCTACATATGGGATGGATCCCCAGGAAGGGCAGTCTCTGGATGGCCTTTCCTTCAGTCTCTGCTCCACTCTTGCTGCTGTACTTCCTTCAGACAGTTGCAAGTCTGGGTTAAAATTTTGGAGATGGGTGTGTGGCCCCATCCCTCAACCAGGGGCCGTGCCTAACTTCTGGATATGGTCTACAGGTTCTCTCTTCGCTTTGTCATCCTCATTGGGTCCCGGGAACCTCTTGCTTTCCTGACATCTGGGACTTTCTGGTGGCTACCCCCAGTTCCCTATCCCCCATTGCTACTTACCTCTGTCCAATTTTCTGACCCTTTGAACTTCTCCCCCATCTCCTTCCATTGCTGATCCTGTCGCCCCTTTTCCCTTCCATCTTTCTCTCAAGTCCCTCCCACCCTCTACCTCCTGTGATTATTTTGTTCCTCCTTTTAAGTAGGACTGAAGCATCCTCACTTTGAACTTCCTTCTTCTTGAGTTTCATATGGTCTGTGAGTTGTATCCTGGGTATCCTGAACTTTTTGCCTAATATTTACTTATCAGTGAGTGCACACCATGTGTGTTCTTTTGTGTTTGGGTTACCTCACTCAGGATGATATTTTCTAGTTCTATTCATTTGCCTGAAAATTTCATCAAGTCATTAGTCATTATTTTTAACAGCTGAGTACTCCATTGTTTAAATGTACCACATTTTCTGTATCCATTCTTCTGATGAGGGACATCTGGCTTGTTTCCAGCCTCTGGCTATTATAAATAAGGCTACTATGAACATAGTGGAGCATGTGTCCTTATGTGGAACATCTTTTGGGTATATGCCCAGGAGTGGTATAGTTGGGTCCTCAGATAGTACTATGTCCAATTTTCTGAGGAACCTCCAGACTGATTTCCAGAGAGGTTGTACCAGCTTGCAATCCCACCAGCAATGGAGGAGTGGTCCTTTTTCTCCACATTCTTGCAAGCATCTGTTGTCACCTGAGTTTTTGATCTTAGCCATTTTGACTGGTGTGAGGTGGAATCTCAGGGTCATTTTGATTTGCATTTCTGTGATGACTAAGGATTTTGAACATTTTCTTTAGGTACTTCTCGGCCACTGGAGATTCCTCAGTTGAGAATTCTTTGTTTAGGTCTGTACCCCATTTTTAATAGGGTTATTTGGCTTTTGGGAGTCTAACTTCTTGAGTTTTTTTGTATGTTTTGGATGTTAGCCCTTTATCAGATGTAGGATTGGTAAAGATCTTTTCCCAGTCTGTTGGTTGCTGTTTTGTCCTATTGACAGTGTCCTTTGTCTTACGGAAGCTATGCAGTTTTATGGGGTCCCATTTGTCAATTCTTGATCTTGGAGCATAAGCCATTGGTGTTCTGTTCAGGAAAATTTCCCCAATGCTCATGTGTTCGAGACTCTTCCCCACTTTCTCTTCTATTAGATTCAGTGTATCTGGTTTGATGTGGAAGTTCTTGATCCATTTGGACTTGAGCTTTGTACAGGAGATAAGAATGGATCAATTTACATTCTTCTACATGATGACTTTGAGTTGAACCAGCAGCATTTGTTGAAAATGCTGTCTTTTCCCCATTGGATGGTTTTAGTTTCTTTGTAAAAGATCAAGTGACCATAGGTGTGTGGTTTCATTTCTGGGTCTTTAATTCTATTCCATTGATCTACCTCCCTGTCTCTGTACCAATACCATGCACTTTTTTTAAACACTATTGCTCTGTAGTACAGCTTGAGGCCAGGGATGGTGATTTCCCCCAGAAGTTCTTTTATTGTTGAGAACAGTTTTCCCTATACTGTTTTTTTTTTTTTTTTAATTCCAAACGAATTTGAGAATTGCTCTTTCTAACTCTCTGAAGAACTGAGTTGGAATTTTGATGGGGATTGCACTGAATCTGTAGATTGCTTTCAGCAAGATGGCCATTTTTACAATATTAATCCTGCCAATCCATGAGCATGGGAGATCTTCCCATCTTCTGAGATTTTCTTTGATTTCTTTCTTCAGGAACTTGAAGTTCTTCTCATACAGATCTTTCACTTGCTTGGTTAGAGTCACCCCAAGGTATTTTATGTTATTTGTTACTATTGTGAATGATGTTGTTTCCCTAATTTATTTCTCAGCCTGTTTATCCTTTGAATAGAGGAAGGCTACTGATTTGTTTGAGTTAATTTTATATCCAGCCATTTTGCCAAAGTTGTTTATTAGGTTTAGGAGTTCTGTGGTGGAATTTTTGGGATCAAGTTAAGTATACTATCATATAATCTGCAAATAGTGATATTTTGACTTTTTCCTTTCCAATTTGTTTCCCTTTGACCTCCTTTTGTTGTCTAATTGCTCTGGCCAGAACTTCGAGTACTATATTGAATAGATAGGGAGAGAATGGGCAGCCTTGTCTAGTCCCTGATTTTAGTGGGATTGTTTCAAGTTTCTCTCCATTTAGTTTGATGTTGGCTGCTATTTTGCTGTATATTGCTGTTACTATATTCAGGTATGGGCTTTGAATTCCTGATCTTTCTAAGACTTTTGACATGAAGGGGTGTTGAATTTTGACAAATGCTTTTTGTGCATCTAATGAAATGATCATGTGGGATTTTTTCCTTAAATTTGTTTATGTGGTAGATTACGTTGATGAATTTCTGTATATTGAACCACCCCTGCATTCCTGGGATGAAGCCTACTTGATCATGATGGATGATCATTTTGATGTGTTCTTGGATTCGGTTTGTGAGAATTTTATTAAGTATTTTTGCATTGATATTCATAAAGGAAATTGGTCTGAAGTTCTCTTTATGTGTTGGGTCTTTGTGTCATTTAGGTATAAATGTAGTTGTGGCTTCATAGAAGGAATTGGGTAGTGTTCCTTCTGTTTCTATTTTGTGGAATAGTTTGAAGAGTATTGGTCTTCTTTGAAAGTCTGATAGAATTCTGCACTAAAGGCATCTGGTCCTGGACTTTTTTTTGGTTGTGAGACTTTTAATGACTGCTTCTATTTCTTTAGGTGTTATAGGACTGTTTTAATGGTTTATCTGATCCTTATTTAACTTTGGTATCTGTTATCTGTCTAGAAAATTGTCCATTTCATCCAGATTTTCAAGTTTTGTTGAGTATAGGCTTTTGTAGTAGGATCTGATGATTTTTTTTAATCTCTTCAGTTTCTGTTGTTAGGTCTCCCTTTTCATTTCTGATTTTGTTAATTTGAATACTACCTCTATGCCCTCTGGTTAGTCTGGCTAAGGGTTTATCTAGTTTGTTGATTTTCTCAAAGAACCAACTCTTGGTTTTGTTTATTATTTGTATAGTTCTTTTTGTTTCTCCTTGGTTGACTTCATCCCTGAGTTTGATTATTTCCTGTTGTCTACTCCTCTTGGGTGTATTTGCATCTTTTTGTTCTAGAACTTTCAGATGTGCTATCAAGCTACTAGTTTATGCTTTCTCTAATTCTTTATGGAGGCACTCAGAGCTATGAGTTTTCCTCTTAGCACTGCTTTCATTGTGTCCTATAAGTTTGGGTATGTAGTGCCTTCATTTTCATTAAATTCTAAAAAGTCTTTAATTTCTTTCCTTATTTCTTCCCTGACCAGATTATCATTAAGTAGAGCATTGTTCAGCTTCCATGTGGATGTGGGCTTTCTGTTGTTTTTGTTGTTGTTGAAGACCAGCTTTAGTCTATGGTGATCTGATAGGATGCATGGGATTATTTCAATTTGAAGAAGATGCCATGAGGTGCTGAGAAGGAATATTGTTTTGTTTTAGGATGAAATGTTCTATAGATATTTATTAAATCCATTTGGTTCATAACCTCTGCTAGTTTCACTTCGTCTCTGTTTAGTTTCTGTTTCTATGATTTGTCCATTGATGAGAGAGGGTTGTTGAAGTTTCCCAGACTTATTGTGTGAGGTTCAGTGTGTGCTTTGAGCTTTAAAGTTTTGAGCTTGAGTTTTAAAGTTTCTTTTATGAATGTGGGTCCTCTGCATTTGGAGCATAGATGTTCAGAATTGAGAGTTCATCTTGGTAGATTTTTCCCATGACCTATATGAAGTGTCCTTCCTTATCTTTTTTAATAACTTTTGGTTGAAAGTCGATTTTTTTTTCTTTTTTTCAGAGCTGGGGACCGAACCTAGGGCCTTGCGCTCACTAGGCAAGCGCTCTACCGCTGAGCTAAATCCCCAACCCCTGAAAGTCGATTTTATTTGATATTAGAATGGCTACTCCATTTTGTTTCTTGGGGCCATTTGCTTGGAAATTTTTTTTTTCCAGACTTTTATTCTGAGGTAGCATCTGTCTTTGTCACAGAGGTGTGTTTCCTGTATCCAGCAAAATGCTGGATCCTGTTTAAGTATCCAGTTTGTTAAGTCTATGTATTTTTATTGGGGAATTGATTCTATTGATGTTGAGAGATATTAGGGACCAATGATTGTTGTTCCCTGTTATTTTTGTTGTTAGTGGTGTTGTTTGTTGTTTGTGTGGCTATCTTCTTTTGGGTTAATCGAAAGAAGATTAATTCTTTCCTTTTTCTAGGATGTAGTTTCCTCCTTGTGTTGGAGTTTTCCGTTATTATCCTTTGTAGGGCTGGATTTTCAGAAAGATATTGTGTAAATTTGTTTTTGTCATGGAATATCTTGGTTTGTCCATCTATGCTAATTGAGAGTTTTGCTGGATATAGTAGCCTGAGCTGGCATTTGTGTTCTCTTAGAATTTGTATAACATTTGCCCAGGTTCTCTGGCTTTTAAAGTCTCTGTTGAGAAGTCTGGTGTAATTCTAATAGGTTTGCCTTCATATGTTACTTGATTTTTTTCCCTTACTACTTTTAATATTATTTCTTTGTTTTGTTTATTTGGTGTTTTGATTATTATGTGACAGGAGTAATTTCTTTTGTGGTCCAATCTATTTAGGTTTCTGTAGGCTTTTTGTATTTGTATGGGCATTTCTTTTTTTAGGTTAGGGAAGTTTTCTTCTATAATTTTGTTGAAGATAGTTTCTGGCCCTTGAGTTGGGAATCTTTGCTCTCTTCTATACCTATTATCCTTAGGTTTGGTCTTCTCATTGTGTCCTGGATTTCCTGGATGTTTGGGTTAGGAGTTTTCCCATTTTGCATTTTCTTTGACTATTGTGTTAGTATTTTCTATGGTATCTTCTGCACCCGAGACTCTTTCTTCTCTCTCTTGTATTCTGTTGGTGATGCTTGCATTTATGACTCCTGATCTCTTTCCTAGGTTATCTACAGGGTTGTTTCCCTTTAAGATTTTTTTTATGATTTCTTTATTGTTACTATTTCCCTTTTTAGATCTTGGATGATTTTGTTCAATTCCCTCACCTGTTTGGTTGTGTTTTCTTGTAATTCTTTAGGGGGACTTATGTGTTTCCTCTTTAAGGGTTTCTACCTGTTTACCTGTGTTGTCCTGTGTTTCTTTTTTTTTCTTTTTTCTTTTTTTGGTTCTTTTTTTTTTTTTTTTTTTTTTGGAGCTGGGGCTGAACCCAGGGCCTTGCGCTTCCTAGGTAAGCGCTCTACCACTGAGCTAAATCCCCAGCCCCTGTCCTGTGTTTCTTTAAGGGAGTTATTTATCTCCTTCTTAAAGTCCTCTATCATCATCATTAGATGTGATTTTAAATCAGAATTTTGTTTTACAAGTGTATTGTGGTATTGAGGACTTATGGTGGGAGAACTATGCCATATGGCCTTGCTTTCTGTTGCTTATGTTCTTGTGCTTGCCTCTCACAATCTGGTTATCCCTGGTATTAGCCAGTCTTGCTGTCTCTGACTGTAGCTTGTTCCTCCTGTGAGCCTGTGATCCTGTGAGTCTGTGATCTTAGGTGTGTTAGCACTCCTGGAAGACCAGTTCTCCCCAGGTAGGTTTGGGGTATGGAGACCTGTGGCCCAGGGTCAGCTCCCAAGTACAGATGGAAACTGGAAGGATCCTGTCCCTGGTTGCTCTGCAGTTCCTGTGTCCTGTGGACTCTGGGTGGGTCCCACTTGGGTCTGGTATTGGAGCAGTAGTGGTGGTCTCACCTGTGATCTCAGGTGTGTCAGCATTCTTGGGAGACTCACTCTGTCCTGCTGGGATTGAGGTGTGGAGAGCTGTGGCACAGGGTTAGCTCCTGGTTGCAGATGGAAACTGGAAGGATCGTGTCTCCTCTTTCCTTTTTTTTTTTCTTCCTTATTTTTCAGAAAAGGCTGCAGAGACATTCAATTGCAGCAAGTGTCAGAGCGAGGAAGGAAGATACCCACACAGCAAAAGTGCTCCAGTGGCAACCCACAACCAACTTGTAGGAGCAAAACTCAGTATGAGTATGACAGAATCTTGTACACAGTACTTTGCCAGAACTTTGTGGTTCTACATTTCCTTTGGTGCAAATCCACTTAGATATAGTGAGAGCTGGAATTCAGGCATTTTTGCTGTCCTGACAAAAATAAGGGAATCTCCCTAGGGAGGTGACAATTGACAGCAATGTCCCTAGCTCTCCACATTCTGATGGATACTTCACTTGTTCAGTTGACTTGGAGTCAGGAAGTGCCAAAATGAACTGGTTTACATACACACATAGATGTGCTACAGACAGGGTCGCTCAGGGGGCAATTACTCTGCATTCCTTTCTTCTCTATTTTAAAGTTAAGATCTGAATAAAATAATGGTGATACATCCTCTAAGGCAGTGCCTATCTAACTTCTTAAAACTCAGTACAGAGGGGTTGGGGATTTAGCTCAGTGGTAGAGCGCTTGCCTAGGAAGTGCAAGGCCCTGGGTTCGATCCCCAGCTCCGAAAAAAAAGAACCAAAAAAAAAAAAAAAAAAAACCTCAGTACAGAAAACACAGCTTAGAATCTTGTGCACATGCATACACACACAGACATACACACATGCACACACACAGGAGTACATGTATACACATGTATACACATGCACACACACTTGCACATGCAATACACACTTTCCTACCCTAACAAGGCTTTATGCAGCTTTCCTCATCCTTTAGGTTTTTGACTTTAATCTAATTAATGAAAATCCCCAACCCACTAATGGTTTCAACTGTTTGGAAAGCTTCACCCTGACTCATAGGTTCTAAGTTATTGTGCATAAAGTTTGCTTGCAAGCTGGTTAAAATTCAAATTCCTACATTCTGGAAATTTTTCTTCTCTCTATTTCTCTCTCTGGGGATACTAGTTTGCTGGGGGCTTTGGCTTGGATCTGCAAGTTTTGATAGGTGACTTAGAGGATTTAGATGTAGGTAGAGCTTGGACCACATCTGAGGAACACTATTTAAAGCGGAAACTTCAGATGGAGAGGTGATTCAGGGGCTAAGATACTTCCTGTGCAAACATGAAGTTGGGGTTTAGATCGCCTAAACCCACATAAACACTGGGTAGGCATGATAGCCACCTATAATTCCAGCTTCCAAAGGCAGAGACAGAGCAAGCTGTTTCACAAGACTATCTGTATCATGAGCTCTGGGTTTGATTGAGAGATCCTGCCTCAATGAATAAGGAGGAAGAATGAAAGAGGACGATTCCTGACTTCACCCTTGAGCTTTCACATGCACATAAAAAAATGCACATACACATGCAAAGATACCCATGTACAAACATACACAACATACACATCACGTGACAAACGGAAAGAGAAAAGGAATCATAGTAGAATTCTAAAATGTTGATGTGAAAAACTACCGAGTCATTGTCCTAATTTCTAAGTTTCTTTGTTGTTCACTGAATTAAAAAAAAGTTCAAACGCAGAACGGCAGACAGTGCTCCTCCCAGCACCGTCCCCGCTGAGCTGTTGGTGTGTTCACAGCTTAGAGGTATAGTTCCAGTCTCACCGCCCTCCCTTTGTCCTGTTGTGTATAATAAAACCATGTCAATCCCTTTATTATTCACTGGGTAGATGCTTTTGTGTGAATTCGTGTTCTGGCAGCGTGCCACAAGAGGTTCCTTCACCGATCTTCCTGCTGCAAGCAACTGAACAGGCTGGCTCACATTTAACAGTTGTGCTTAGGAGCCCGAGAGATGGCTCAGCAGTTCGGAGCACTGGCTGCTCAAGCACGGGGTCCCACCTTTGGACCCTAACACCCATGTAACGAGCCTGTAACCTCAGCACCGAGTGTGGGTAGGGACAGGAGGATTGCTAGGCCTTGATAGCTGCCAGCCCAGCTGAGGTAATGAGAGCTCCAGATTTAGTAGTGGCTCTGCCTCAGAAGAGGAGACTGTCTACAGAGGAAGATGCCAGACCCCTCCCTTTGTCCTCTGCATGTGCACAGATGTGCACACCTGCACACACATGTGTGCATCCCCCTTCTCTTTCAAAAACAAAAACCAAGCAATCACCCTGTCTTAAAAATATATCTGAGCTGGGCAATGGTGGTGCATGCCTTTCATCCCAGCACTCGAGAGGTAGAGGGAGGTGGATCTCTGAGTTCAAGGCCAGCCTGGTTGACAGAGTGAGTTCCAGGACAGCCAGGTCTACGCAGAGAAACCCTGTTGAGAAAAACCAAAAGAGAGTAGATAGATACATAGATAGATAGATAGATAGATAGATAGATAGACAGACAGACAGACAGATAGATCTGAGCCAGCAAATTAAGGAGTCCTCCAAAGTATAAAAGTTTGAAAGCTAGTGCTCAAAGCTGACTTTTGCCTCTTAGACACTTTCTGAACTGGCTGAGCTTTGACCTCTGATTTTTCATGGTTTCAGTCATGGGGGACAGTAGACCTTTAAGACTTTTGCTCTGTTCAAGTGAAGGACGTAGCATAACATGTCCCATATGGCCATGCTTTGGGTGGAAGATGATTCACTGTAAGGGTGACCAAGAATCCTGTCTCCTGAAAGGAGAAAACAGCTGCCTATGTTAAACAGTTAAAAGCCCCACAAAGACACTTTTAAGAATTAGAACTGTAAGCACAGGCCAAATCTCTCGATGACCCAAGACCCGAACTAATACCAGGTGCTGTTAGGTGGGGTCTTAGTCCACAGGAACTCCACAGAACCAAATCCACTGGTCTCCTAGAGTCTTATAGGAGCTTGTCATGATAGAGGTTTAAGAAATGTTAGCACATGATGAAAAAGAATAATAGTACATAATAAATCAAGACAACAGGACTGCTGGGACCATAGAATAAGACTCACAGAGATGGTAAATTGTCGACTTGTCAGTCACAGAATATAAGAGATAAAGTTAAAAGTAAAAAGACTGAAAATGACAAGTTTGATTCTTAAAAAATAATTTCTAGGAATGGAATATAGATTCAACAGTTAATTAGATGTAGCTGAGGGAAGAATTGGTAATTTTGGGGGAATTCTGAAAAAATTAGAATATTAGAGAGATAAAGAGATAGAAAATACAAAAGAGTTTGGGAGACGGAGAAGGGCAGAATGGACAGGTGTAATATGTGCAGAAATGCTGGCTGAGAAACTTTCAATGTTAGCAAGAATACTTTTCTACACATGTACTCAGGAAGCCCAGTAAATCTGAAGCAAGAGAAACAAAAAGAAATCCATCCCTGTCCATATCACAAGCAAAACAAAAGAACAGGGAAAGACAGAGGCCTTTAAAGAATGGTGACAACCCTCCCAATGCCTTCGTGTCAGCTATAATAAAAGCAATTAAGAATCTTAAACATGCAGAGGAAAAATAAAGCTTAGGATTATGCAATAAAGTATTTTTCAGAAGGAGGAGGAAATGAGGGTATTAATAGGCAAAGTCTGAGAGAATTCATAACCAGTGAAATTCTGATTAAAAAGAAATGGCTGTGTGCAGGTGCCCATGGTGGCCAGAAGAGGGCGTCAGCTCCCCCGGAACTGCAGTTACAGGTCCTTGAGAGCTGCCTGTGCTGAGAACTTAGCTACAGTCCTCTGGAAGAGCGGCAAGTGCCGGGTCACCTTTCCAGTTCCCCATCAGTGACATCTGGACCTTGTGTACAAGAAGGGTCTGCAGTGGAAGGAATGATCGTCAGGGCGTGCACAGAGGAAAAACCTCCAGAAGGCAAGGCCTGTGCTTTGAGGGGCGGGAAACGAAGAACTGAAAGACATGAAAACAATAATTTGGAATTTGGGAGAGGAAATAATTAAAACTCAGAAATTTTAGACTTTATTCTTTATCCTTTTTGTTATTATTATTATCATTTTGTTTATTTTTTCAAATTTCTCACTATAGCCCTGGCTGTCCTGGAACTTGCTCTGTAGACCAGGCCTGCCTCTGCCCGCCAAGTGCTGGTATTAACAGCATGCACCACCACTGCCCAGCCTCATTTATTTTTATTTTTATCTTTATGGCATTTATTTATTTATTTATTTATTTATTTATTTATTTATTTATTTATTTTTGAGGGCCTCATGTAACCCAGAGTAAGCTTAAGGCTTTGAATTCCTGACCCTCTGTTTCCACTGCCAGGATAACAAGTGCGGAGCACCTCACCCAAACGATCTTTTCTGCGTCTTTGTTGTTGTTGTTTTAAAGACCTACATTTATTTTATGTGCAGTGGAAAATACCAGTGTGCTTGCCTGCGTGTATGACTGTGAAGGTACCAGATCCCCTGGAATTGGAGTTACAGACAGTTGCGAGCAGCCATGTGGGTGCTGGGAATTGAACTCCGGTCCATTGGAAGAGCAGCTGGCGCTCTTAACCACGGAGCTATCTCTCCAGTCCCATCTTCTCAGCTTTGTGAGGTGGAAGAGGACTAAGATACTGATTCATTTTTAAATATAATGTCTGTGTGTGTGTGTGTGTGTGTGTGTGTGTGTGTGTGTGTGTGTGTGTGTGACGGTTTGACCATTGTTAAGGTGCTAAGGTGCTGTGTGGTGGTGAGAGAACTATTTTTCTATCCATCTCTCGGCTTATGGCTGAGGCCCTCTGAAAAGACAGACTGTACCAAGAACAAGAGCAAACAAGCTTACTTAAAATAAGTGTCATCGGACACAAGAGTCTTGAGAAGTAAAGATTTGTGAGACAGCTAAACCTGTGTGTTTTAGGGTTAGGTTTGAAGAGCAGTGGAAGATAAGAGTTGGAATCTATGAGTTTGGCTGAGGGATGAGTCATGCCCAGAGGGACATGATCTGAGGTGAGGTGGGAAGTGAGCCAGGCTCTTCCTTCAGCTTCCCTGGGTCTCTGCACCATCAGAGAAAAAGATGTCCCTTTGGTTCTGGTTGGAGAGCATATGTATTATTTATTTCTCTCAGGTACAGCTCTTGTTAGAAGGCGAGAGAACTCTCACACACTGCCCTGGGGTTAACTATATTCATTCTACTACATTCTAGAACACTAGGGCTTCTGCTCCTTTCTCTAGCTTTCTTTTTGATCCCCATTATTTAACAGTTCTCTATTCCTCTTCTCTGCCAGACCCTGGTTTAATCTCCGTGCAGCCTTCGTTTTTGCTTTCCCTTACTGTTTAGTACTGGGGATTGAACCCGAGACTTTGGAGTCTAAGCAAGCCCGTTACCACTGAGCTGCGTTCCCTGCCCATCTCAGACCAACGTCTTAGCTTTCACATCTGAGTGAGAACATGGCACTTGTGCTTCTGTGTCTGGCTGGTTTAACTTAACAGCAGTGTTCTCCAGGCGCATCTTGTTAACAGCTGACATTTGTTCCTTAGGTCTGAGTAAGACTCTGTTGTGTAGCCTCTTACAGTTTTCCTGCCCAATCATCTGTTGATGGACACCCAGGTTGACTTCCTCTCCTGGCTTTTGTGAACAGCATTGCAATAAATAAAAGTGGAAGTGTAAATATCTCCTTGACACCCCAATTTCCTTTCTTTGGGAAGTGCTGCTGGTTGATACCAGGGTTCCATTTTACTGAGAAGCGAGCCCAGGCCTTAACGTGTGGTGAGCTCACTCTAACACTGAGCTCCCTTGCAGCTCCTGTTAGTAGGTTTTTTTTTTCTTCTACTGTTTTCTTTCTTTCTTTTTTAATCTCCATACTCGTTTCCCTCGTGGCTTACAGCTTGCATTTACTAACATGCCTTCCCCTTTCTCTGCATCCTCACCAGCGTTTGTGTTGGCCTTTGATAATGGCCTTTCAATATGTCATGAGATGGTGGTTTTGAATGGCCTTTCCTTCATCTCTGTTCTTAGCCTGTTCTGCCTGAGGAATTTTTATGTGACCCTGGATATGCAGGTTTATAGAATGGGTAAAAGAATCAAACACTCGTAAATCATGAAGAAGTTTATTTTAAAACAATTCTTTGGTATATGTAGCATTTCACCACTTATGAAAGACAAAAGCAAGTTTGCATACTAATGAGGTGGATGTGTTTATTTGTATATAGGACATTAGATCTTGGCTGAACATTTGATGCTGGAGGACAAAGGGCATCTTCAACATTCTTCAGAGTTGATTGATGTTCTGATCTTATAATCATTGATGCTGAGAATGCAGCTTTGCAGAGATTCACAGTACAAAACAACACGAGCACGCTTAAGGCCATTTAGAAATTGTTAGAAATTCCGCTCCAATCCCCATATAAAGTTCACTGAACCATTTTTTTCCCCTGAAGCTTGAGACAGAAATGCAAAGTAACTAATCTAGCTGGACATGGTGGCACGTGTGTCTAATCCCAGAGACTAAGGAGGAAGAAGACAGAGGACTCTCTTCCAGATTGAGGCCAACCTGGTTCACAGGGAGCGGGAGGTCTAGACCAGTCAGGGCAACATCCTGAGACTTTCTTTCAAAAAACCCAAACAAGACAGAAGTAAAGAAATAAATGCAAACATTGTAACAATTCAGAGTCAGACTAATTTGATACCCAGGTGTTTGCCATGGCGGTCACTGGAGTCACGTGGTATGAGGGGAGCCATACTGTGTGAAGTGTCCATGCTTTATTCAGAACCAAGGCTGCAGCAAAGCAGTATACTGCAGCCTGGACAAGAACTTCCAGAAACCTTGGGTTCCTTATATGTTCGGTTTTGAATTGTGTTTATCCTCTGTTCAGAGGATTTTTCTTGACCTCATATTTGATTTTACCCTATTTTACTGTATTGGCTTTTTTTTTTTTTTTTTTTTTTTGGTTCTTTTTTTCGGAGCTGGGGACCGAACCCAGGGCCTTGCGCTTCCTAGGTAAGCGCTCTACCACTGAGCTAAATCCCCAGCCCCCTGTATTGGCTTTTTAAAAAATTAATTTTATTTTGTGTGTATGTAAAAGTCCCTGGCTGCCTTTTTGTGCACCACATGCATGCAGGGTGTTGGAGTCCATGCGTTGCCCCACAAACCATAGGAACACCGATCTCAGTCAGACAGGGTTGGTTTAATGAACACATACCCTAGTACTGCTCGATCAGGGACTGTAGCTTAGAATCTGGGGCTGAGGCACAGGATAAACATCTTTCTCTTTCAGTTCGTAATGGCTAAAACCATAAAAACTGCCATGAGCGCATACGCAGGTGCAGAAAGTGCAGGTCCGTTCTGACTCAAGCCACAGTTCACATTGACCTTTAACTTGATGGGTCCTACATGAAGCGCTGTGGAATTCCTTAAGATTAACGAACCTCAGAACATACAGAAATGTCCCTGCTCTGAGTCAAGTCTTCTCTCAGTGTCAGTGACTGGCAGGCATGTTACAGCAACAATATGAAGTAGTCAGCGGGCATCGAACAAGATGGCCACAGTTCTGTCGCTGCTGCTGGCGGTGGGTAGACCTCAACACAGGGACGTGCAGAGGTCTGAAGAGCATGTCAGACTGGAACTAGAGTTACAGCTGACTGTGAGCTGCCGTGTGGGTGCTTTGAACCAAACCCTCGTCCTCTTCAAGAGCAGTAAGCATTCTTTCCAGCACCTACTGGGTAGGTGTTCCGAAAGTTGCTGTCCCTGCAGCAGAAAGCCTGGGACTGTGGCACAGTCACCCAGTTATCTGTCCCCAGGGGATTGAGTCTTGTAACCCCTCCCCCACCCAATCTGTGGCTGCCCAAAGTGAATGGTATGACATTTGCACCTGACTCCAAATCTAGATCCGTATACATCCTAACACAAGGCAAATGCTTTGTAAACAGTCGCTCTGCTGTGTTTGGGGACCAGGGACACAGAAAAAGCCTGTGTCCATTCAGTGCAGATGTAAGGTTTTTTTCCTTTCAAATATTTTCCATCCCCTATGGGGTGAATCCATGGGTATGGGACCCCTGAAATGAGGGCTGCAGCCGGTCCATTCTCCTTTGCCAAACACGTGATAAAATCAAACCAAGGCAAATGCAAACCCGCTTCATTTGCGTGTCTTTGATCAGGCGGTACAAATAATTAATTCAATTAATGTCAGCCTTCATGGGCACACATTGTTTCAATATTTCATTTCAGTAAGTGGGAAGTACAAATAAAGAGCCTTGTAGCATACTGAAGTGCTCGCTCTCTCTCTCTCTCTCTCTCTCTCTCTCTCTCCCTCTGTGTGTGTGTGTGTGTGTGTGTGTGTGTGTGTGTGTGTGTGCATCTGGTGAGGTGTGATCTGAACTAAAAAGCAGTTAAATGCAAATTCAATTATTTTAAAAATAAATACAATTTTTATAAGAAAAACAAGTGCCATGAAACTGTAAGGTAAAGAAAAGCTTGATATTGTTTGGTGCACACCTCTTAGCTGATTCTGCGGAGTTATTTCACGATTCTGTCAAGTTGCAGCAATGCAAAATAATGGTGCTGGCTGGGATGTAGCTCAGTGCTTGACTAGCAGGCACGGAGCCCTGGGTTACATCCCCAGCATCATACAAACTAGGAATGGTGGCACATGCCACCTGTAACCTCAGCAACCTGCGGCTGGGGCCAGAAGAATCAGGATGTTCAAAGTTATCCATGGCTACACAAGGAGAGTTTGACACTAACCTGAGATACGTAAGACCTGGACTCAAAACTAAAACAAAGTAATCTTACTTATAGCTATGCAAGTGAATTCTGCCTAGTGGAAGGCTATCTTTCCCATCCAGGGAAGAAAGCCAGCTTTCTACCCATTTGTACTTTCCTTTGAACATTCTTTTATTCCTTATACAGTCATTCCTTTTAAAATTCCATTTAGAGTGTATGTGTATGTGTATGTGTATGTGTATGTGTATGTGTATGTGTATGTGTATGTGTATGTGTATGTGTATGTGTATGTGTATGTGTATGTGTGTGTGGAGGTCAAAGGACAACTTGCTGGAGTCAGTTCTCTCTCCACTATGTGGGTTCTGGGGATCAAATTCAGGTAATCAGGCTTGTTGGCAAGCACCTGTGCTCTCTGAGCCTCTTCATTAGCCCAAGGTCTGCCTTCTCAACTTGTTCTTGGAGCCTGCTAACACATCTGCTTGGTTAACTCCTTAATATGTGTTTGCTTTATATTATGAGAAACAATAGTAAATACTTTTTTTAAAGATTTATTTATTTCATGTATGTGTGTACACTGTAGCTGTCTTCAGACACACCAGAAGAGGGCATCAGATCCCATTACAGATGGTTGTGAGCCACCATCTGGTTGCTGGGAATTGAACTCAGGACCTCTGGAAGAGCAGTCAGTGCTCTTAACCGCTGAGCCATCTCTCCAGCCCCGTAAATACTTTTTTAAGAATTAATTTGTATATATGGGTGTCTGCATGTGTGTTGGGAACTGCCTGAGTGCTTGGTACCCATAGAAGCCAGTAGAAAGTGTAGGATCCCCTAGAACTGGAGTTACAGATGGTTGTGAGCCACCACGTGGGTGCTGGGAGTTGAACCTGGGTCCTCTAGAACAGCAGGCAGTGCTCTTAACCAACAAGATCCAATACCCCAGTAGTAAATCATTTTCCCGTAAAAGCTATTCATTGATTGTAGCATCTGTAGGTTTAGCATTTGGGAGAGAATTTCCAAGCAACAGTTAACATGGACCTGGTAAGGGAAGCAGCTGACAGTGTTTGTTACAGAGATCCCGTTACAGCGATCAAGTGAAAATTTGACTATGTGCCTCCAGTGAGCTCCACGTCATCCCAACCTTTAAAGACCCATCTCATACAATTGGTGATTGACTAGCAAATATGATACCAGATAGTGAAATGCGACACTCTTGGGATGACTGGCTTAGTTCAGGGAGCAAATGAATGAATGCGCTGTCGCAAACGATGCAGAAGCAAAATATAAGTCCACAGGAAGTGGCCAATAGATAGGTAAGGTAATCAAGTTTGAAAGGTTCACTGAGGATGTAGCTCCATGGAAGGATTCATCTTTAGGGTGCACAAGGCCCTGGGTTCCACCCCAGCACCATAAAGTTGGACAAATCCCAAAGTCCACTGAAAGGGTTTTCAATTGCACATGGAACCTTAAGAAACTCTTTCTGTGGATGTGTGGGCACGGGAGGGTGCGTGTCCCCCGCCCCTCGCACACACGTGGAAGTTAGAAAAGAACTTTCCAGAGTCCATGTCTCCTTTTACCTCACGTTCTAGGGATCAAACTCAGGCTGTCCGGCTTGCCCGGCACCTGCTTTCACACATGGAGCCATCTTGCTGGCCTCACACTGAGCTTTGATGTGATGACAAAGGCTGTTTTGTTTTCTTCCACAGCCCATGGCTTTAAACATGAGTCCACGTGACCACAACCAAGCGTCCTAATCTCTGTGGGTCTCAGTTTCCTAAGCTGAGAAACAAGTGAGGTTAGATATCTTTTTTTTCTCAACCATGGGCCAGGTCTCCAGCACATTCCTTTGCCCTCGGGGTTCCCAGAGGCATGATCCCCAAGAGCCTTGTCAAGATGCCTGGTTTTATGATTTTTTTTTCCCAAGCTGTATTCTGAGTGCCGATCCCTCAGATCCTGACGTTTGGACAGCTTTGAGGCTGGGGAGTGACTAAGAAGAGGGTGAGGCGGCTGGCTCATTGTCTCTGAGAGGCAAGCTGGAGATCCAGTAGTGAATTCATCTTGCCACCCAGTGGAAGTGGAATCTGAAACACAAAGCTTCAAATGCTGGTAGATTCTTTTTTAAACCCCAATTCTGAAATTGCTTTCAGCCACTATTACCTTTACTTTTGGAGCAGAAGCCAGGCTATTGTGCTGGAAATAATCCTTGTCTTACTGGAGTGCCTTGTGTTGCCATAGTTACTATTTGGGATCTGTGCACCTAAAATTTCAAGTATTTATCAGGTGAAAAGAATTTCCTGCTCTCTCTCTCTCTCTCTCTCTCTCTCTCTCTCTCTCTCTCGGTGTGTGTGTGTGTGTGTGTGTGTGTGTGAGAGAGAGAGAGAGAGAGAGAGTGGGTGCGTGTGTGAGTGTGTGTGTGAGAGTGTGTGCGTGTGTGTGTGTGCGCGCGCGCGCGCGCTTGCGCACGCATGCCTTTGGGAGATCAGAATGAGAAAAATAGATATGTCCTAGTCAATGGTTATTTTCAGTGGGGACTGTCATATAAAGACCTGGAGAGAAACAGTTAACTCTCCAGCAGTGAAAAACTGGGTTTGGCTATGGCCTTGAAAAATGGAGTTATCAGCATCCCGCTGAGGCCCCACCATCGCTGCGGATGATGGATGAAAACACAGGTTGTCATTGCCAGTTGTGCAGCTCAGGAAATTGCATGAGGCAGCTGGTTATTTATGATGGAGCTATTCAGAACTGGTCAGCAGGTTTCTCCAGCGCTGTGCCCGTGGTAACTTTCTTCACAGCGCTGAAGGTTGGGGCAGAAGTTTTCCA
Organism: Rattus norvegicus; assembly: GCF_021556685.1. Classification (NCBI taxonomy): domain Eukaryota; kingdom Metazoa; phylum Chordata; class Mammalia; order Rodentia; family Muridae; genus Rattus; species Rattus norvegicus. The sequence continues at coordinate 147,278,644 of NC_141537.1, read as the reverse complement.
GGAGGTGGGTCCCAGAGGGTGTGTGAGGCTTGATAGCACAGTAGCTGTAGCAGCAGCAACACTGGAGGGAGGAAACTTGGCCATTCAGCATTTGTGAATAACAAGATGGATAACCCACCCGAGACCCGTGTGTTTGTGCTGCCTGTTTGCCTGGTGCTTTGCAGGCTCCGGGTTGACCCACAGTGGTGCCCAGAAATAGTCTCCTCTGCCTGGTCTCCATGAGCTAGACTGTTTGTGTGTGTGTGTGTGTGTGTGTGTGTGTGTGTGTGTGTGTGTGTGTGTGTGTGGCTGTCTCCTAGGAGCCCAAAGCTATGCCACATGGCTGGAAGCTGTGTTTACAAGCTTTTCATCTGTCTTTCTTAACTTGTGGTTGCTATGGTTTCCTCAGCCTGCTGGGCCTGGCCCTTGAAGAGGGACAAGCTGTCCACTCAACCGAAAGCCGGAGGCACCAGCTTCATCAGCACAGTCCTTTTGGATATGTCCTCAATTATGTCAAACCACCTTTCCATCCTGAGTCCCAGACTTCTCTCCCCTAACAAGGCGACCTTGGTCTTGGCCCCAGGACTATATGTGTGCTGTCTGTCACTGTCCTGCCTCCAGCAAGTTTGGCTCGGATGGATGTTCACGTTGCTTCTCACTGCCCTGACTTCTCAGTAGCTTAGATTTGCTTTGCAGAAATCTATGCAACTCTCTCACCAGCTTTACCTAATTATATCCTGGGAGGGCCTCTTGAAACCCCTAGACATCCTTTGCTGCAGGTCCAGCTTTCATTTATTCATTTCGGGTGACAGCACCTTGTGGTTTTCAGGTCCATCTTCCCCAACACATCCAGTACAGGGGGTCTGCAGGGGCTCACCCCATCTCTTATTCCAAGGGTTAGCCAGTTAGGATATTTTTGTTCTCCAGTTCTCACGATGGCCAGAGATAGACACATGAAGCCAAGTCACAAAGAACTGACTCCCGGGAGTGTTCGTTGTGAAGTCTCTCGCTCTCTGGTTTTCTAGTGGGGTCACGTGTAACCCCCATACACAGCAGGTAGGGAGGGCTGCTATCTACAGAATACAACAGCACCGAGACTGCTGGGAGCTTAGCAAAGCTGAGACTCCATGTGTGCTTTCACTAGAGTCCAGGCTCCGGGACTGAAGAAACCCCCTTCTTAACGCAAATGACTGCTTGACAGGACTCTAGTCATCCCTAGCATGGTACACTTGGTTCATGCAGGCCTTGCCCTTCTCCCTGGATCTCTCTGCCTTGCTAAAAACCATTAGGTTACACTCCAAAAGCTAACCCCCACAGTCTATTCCCTTATATGGCCAACGTCTCTTCCTGAGACTGACTACCAAGGTCCAACAATCAAAAGCCACCTTTGATTCATCTAATTAGCCTGCCCAATTAAAGTGAAACAGCTCATCCTAGCACAGGGCTTCCCCTTTTACCTTTATAAACTGCCATTTGCCTATGGGCCACATCTGTCTCCTCTCTCTCCAGAGGCAGGCCTTTGTTCCTCCAGGCAGTCCTTTGTCCCCTTCGGGTACAAATGCCCCGCCCCCATCCCTTCCCCTTTCTCCCCTCTCCTCTGTTCCATCCCCTTCTCCCTCTTCCTTTATCTCCCATCTCTGTCTCTTATTCCTGCCCTCTGTTTCCCCGGGGCAAATACATCTCGTTTGTGCTGAGAACTTGGTCTTGGGTGTCCTGAACCCATACTTTCCCTGCATTGTTTGAATTAGTTTCCTGTGACTGGCATTTGAAAGAGTCTGACCTGACTCCATTATGAAGACACCAGACTTCCGGAACTGAATGAGCCTCCTACCCAGCCTGCTCAGCTGCTCTAATCTGAGCCTATTTCCCTGGGTTGCAGTGGCAGTGTGTCTCCACTATGCCATCTTTAAAGGGCACTCATAGGTGTTGATAACTCTACTGACCTCTGGCACCTTCTTATAGCGCCTGTACTCTGCCAGTTCCGCTCTCTCACCATGGGCTCGCAGCACAGCGCTCTTGTTATAACCATGGCATTAGTATCTTCCTTCTGGGATGAAGTCACTGAGCATTGACTGCGTCTGCACATAGCTTTTGAGTTACAAAGCAGGGAGGTCTACTCCAGGTCTGGCTTAATATTCATTTTGTTTCACTACATGACTTCCTAGGTATGCTTCAAAGAGTTAGTAATTGCCCCAGCTGGAGGTCGCTTTTGCTTAGCTTTTCCACATAAGGAAGCCTGGTCCACTGCATACCTTGGAGATAATTGGCCTTGGCAGAAACTTGATACAACAGAGAAAGCTTGGGTCTGCTGGACAAACAGACCCTAAATTAAACCTTGCACAGTCTTGGTCATTTAGGCTGATGAATACCTCAAGTCCCCAGATGTCATCCCATGGATAGTTTATAAACACCAAGGATTTCTTACTGTTATGGAAGTCTAAGACACTGGTGGATTATCTGTCTGATGGTGGGCACAGGACACACACACACACACACACACACACACACACACACACGTGCGCACACAGGTGCAAGTATATATAAAGACATATGTATGTTATACACATATAAACATAACATGTATATGTGAATATATACACACGTTTTATATTATATATTATATTTCCTTGGTCCTAAGATGATGGAAGATACAAGGCAGTTCTCTGTGGTCTCACTCTAAGATACATTTAATTTATTCTTTGAGAATTGCATATATGTATATGTATATGTGTATATGTATTAGTTTGCTTTCTGTTGCTGTGATAAAACACCATGACCAAAAGCAACTCAGGGAGAGAAGGTTTATTTGACTTACATGGTCCAGTCACAGTTCATTTCTGAGGGAAGGCAGGGCAGGAACTTAAGATCAGGACTTGGAGGCAGGAACTGAAGCAGAGGCCATGAGGGAAGGAGTACTGTTTACTGTCTCTCTCCCTGTGCTTTGCTAGCCTGCGTCTACCACTCAGCCAGGGGAGTCACCGCCCTCAGTGGGCTGAGCTATCCCACACCGATCATTAATCAAGAAATTGCCCCATAGACTAGGACTTGCTTACAGGCAATCTGCTGGAGGCGTTTTCTCAACTGAGGCTCTTTTCAGATAACTCTCGCGTTAACAAAAACTCACCAGGACAATAGAAAACATATCTTGATCATATTCAACCTGAATGTCCCTTTTCATTTCTCAAATACTTTTTCTTCCCCTTCCATCTCACGCTCCTCATCCCTTCCCTTCCTTTCTTTTTCTTTCTTTCTGATCCACTGATTCCAGCAAGTGCTGCCTGCACATCATATGCATGGGTGTAGGGCAACCTACCGGTGATCGCACCCCTGAAGAAGGGGTGTGGCCTTGCGATGGGAGTTCTGATTGGCTTGTCATGTGCAGGCTGTGTGTAGGTAAACACAGCTTCAGCAAGTTCATGAGTGCAATAACCTTACTTTCAGAAGACAGCATTTCACAAGCCCTTCTCCCTTCTTCAGCCTTTCCATTCTTTTCACCCCTTCTTCCTTGCGGTTCCCTGAGCCCAGGAGTGGGGTAGGACTGAGCACTCAATGGCCACTTCCTTCGAGCACTTTGCCTAGTCAGGTCACAGGGTTGGCTACAGCACACTGGGACAAAGAAGCCTCTCTGATTAGTTAGGCAACACGCCCATCTAGTAAAATAACAGCAGACATCTGTGTTCTCGATAATAAAGACACTAATCCTGTATTGAAGGATTAGTCGCCTCCTGAAAGACTCCACCTCCGAGTATTCTTAGGGCTCGCAGGAAAGGGGTAGGAGAGACAAAGGCTCAGGGTGGGCAGGCTGATCACTTTGTTTGGAGAACAGTACTCACCTTGGGAGGTTTCTGTGAGAACTAAATGAGGAGATGAATGGGTTGTAATATAGGCATGTGTGTTACAATAGTAACGACTCATGGAATCTAAGCACTGATGGTATTAACTCAGCCTCTGGCCTGTGAGTCTGCTACTGTTGTTTTCACATGGGAAAAGGGAGACACGTTAATGAAGTGACTGGGGTCGATGTCTTGTGGGTAGCAGTGTAGTATTCCTCCCAAACACGCTGGCTAAAAGCTGCCACTCACAGTACGGTGGAATGGAGGTAACAGGAGACTGGTTCTCTGTCTCTCCCATAGCATCTAGTGATCAGGGGAGAATGGAAACCGTAGAATGGAGAATCCATTCCACGAGTGCAGATCCTCAGGGATGGAGGCCATGCCAGAGAAACTCAGAGGCTCCTGTGGACCAGAGTTCAGCGGATGGGGTGTGGGTGTGGGCTGAATGCTGACACAGGAAGTTACAGAGACACAGGCAGCTCGGAAATTAGATCTGCATGCAAGGGAAAGCAAACTAGGGAATGCCTCAGTAATGCACAGGGTGTCTTAATCAACCCACAGCTTACTGTGGTTTCTGCTAAACCAAGAACCCATTAAATAGTAGCTGACTTGGCAGGAGAAGGAGTTGGGATTAGGAGGAACTATAGCTCTGGCAGGTGTAATATCTTGACACTGATTAATGTTTGATGATGATGATCTTGGTTGATTCATCCATTCAACACATTTTTATAAACCTTATGGAGGAAAAGCTTATTTTCATAGCAATAGGTTCTTCCCTCCCTTAACCCCTTGTCTCATTTTGATTTCTGTTGCTGTGATAAGACACCATGACCAAAAGCAACTCGGAGAGGAAGTGATTTGTTTCAATTTACAATTTATAGTTCATAATGGAGGGAAATCAGGGCAGGAACAAAAGGCAGAAACCTGGAGGCAGGAACCGAAGCCAGGGCCTCAGAAGATTGCTGTTTAATTAGCTTGTGTGAGAGCCAAAGTTATGACTTACATTTTAATTACTGAGCCTAAGAGATTCATAAGACAAAGATGCCTCTAAGCTGTAAGCCTCTTTTGCCCAGCACAGAGACCCCCCTGAGATGCCAGAGGCTGTTGTTCATTAGGCTAATAAGCCACATGTTTTCACTTCAGTAAATGAGCTTGGTTAACCCAACCTCATCGGAAGCACTTGATCACATGTAGGCAGGAAACATGCAGGAAGGAAGTATGGCAAGATATATGCTTGCCCTTGATTGGACCTGGGTAGGAAATGCATAGCCTTATGGGCTTGCCTTTATAAGCTTCTGCAAAATGTCACTTACTACCATTTTCTGGGAACCCGGGAATGGCCCTGGCCAGAGTCCACCATTCTCGACCAGTATTTAATTAAAGCTTGCTTCAAAATTTGGCTCAAAAATTGAGGTAGTGATCTTATTTTTACCTGGTTGACACTTGCTTTCCTACCCTATTTCTTATTTTTAATACAATCCAGGATCACCTGCTGTCTTACTTAGGATTTTACTGCTGTGAACAGACATCATGACCAAGGCATCTCTTAAAGGAACATTTAATTGGGGCTGGTTTACAGGTTCAGAGTTTCAGTCCATTATCATCAAGGCAGGAGCATGACAGCATCCAGACAGGCATGGTACAGGTGGAGCTGAGAGTTCTATATCTTCATCTGAAGGCTGTTAGGAGAAGACTGGCTCCCAGGCAGTTAGGATGAGGGTCTTAAAGCCCATGTCCACAGTGACACACCTACTCCAACAAGGGCACAATTACCTCACCAAGACCACACCTCCTAATAGTGCCACTCCTTAGGCCAAGCATATACAAACCATCACATTACACTCCCTGGCCCCCCTTAGGCTTGTTCAAACACATAAACTTATGGGGGCCATACCTAGCCATAACATAATAAAAAAGTACATTTAGTCCAACTTCCAAATCTATCTTCCCCATAATCTATAGCAGTCCCAACAATGTTAAAATTCCAAAGTTCAAAGTCTTCTGAGATTCATCCAATCTCTTAACTGTAATCCCTAAAGCAAGACAGGAGACCAGCTGGGCAAACTCCAAACTCTGAATCTCCATGTCTGACGTCAAAGCAGCCTTCAGATCTCCACCTCCTTTTTCATCTTTGTTGACTCCAACAAACTTCTTTCTCCTGGTCTGGTTCCACTCCCTGTTAGCAGCTTTCCTCAGTAGATATCTCACGGTTCTGCCATCTTGAACATCTTAGGGTCTCCAAGGCAATTTCAATGTTACAGCTTCTTGTTTCAATGTCTGGGATCCACGTATGATCTTCTGGGCTCCTCTAAAGGGCCTGGGACACATCTCCAGCTCTGCCCTCTAGGTGTCTAGAGCACTTTAGGCTCTGGTTGACTCCACCCACTGCTGCTGCTATTCTTGGTGATCATTTTATGGTACTGGCATCTCCAGTATATCGGGGTCTTCCACTACAACTAGGCTTCACCAATAGCCTCTTAGAGGCTCTCTTCATGGTGCTAAGCCACTCCTTTGCATGACCCCTTCAGTCCTGGCATCAACTGCAACTGAAGCTGCACTTTCACCATTGGCCTTTTCCTTACCTCTCACAGTGCCAAGCCTCAGCTGCTCTCCATGACTCCTTCATGCCTTCAAAACCAGTACCAACTGGGTAATTCTTCCACATTACCAAGTCCAGCTTCATCACGATGTTCTACTTTGGCTATCTCTGGAACATAGCTTCTTTGTGTTCTCAGAAAGTACTTCCCAGAAGATTTTACCTTGGTGATGCTGGTCTCTTTTTAATTGACACTAATTTCTTGGCTCCAGCTACACAGGATCAGTTGTCCCAGTGGTCCCATCTATTCTTGACTCTAAAGCCAGAACCTTGTGGTCAAAGCTGCTGAGTTCTGCTACTTGCTGCAACTGGAACATCCTCCCACCCCTTTATTCTATTACCAACTTTTTGTTTTCCATCTCCCTTACGGCCTAAGCTTGACTTTCCTGGAACTTGCTCTGTAGATTGACCTTGAACTCAGAGATCTGCATGGCTTTGTCTTCTGGGATTAAATATATGTACCATCACGCCTGGACTTAAGCTTTTCTTCATCTAGAATTTGCTCTGTTCTAGGCTGGCCTAGAACTTAGAGATCTGCTTGTTGTCTCTAGGGACTAAAGATGTATAGCACCATGCCTGGGCCTAAACTTACCTGGGTGGGATCTTGCCCCAAAGTCTCACTCCCTTAAACTGTTATTTCCTAGAATATAGTATTCAGTGCCACTCTATTTCCTGGTGCTTCTTTAACGCTTGAACTATGTATTTTGTATTTTTTCTTTCTCAGCTTGCTCCTTTTCAGTAAAACATTCTTCATAAGAGTGAACTTTAGTAACCACACTACAAAATTTATACCAGACTGCTTTGAGACTTCCTTTTCAAAACAATTAATTCAAATCTCTTCACCTTAGTCTCAGGCAGACTCTTCAGACAATGGCAAAAAGCAGTCACATCCTTTACCAAAATACAACAAAAACAATGCCATGTACTAAAATTCTTCAACATGTAATCCTTTTGGGCCAGGTCTGTCCAGTTCATATCACTCTTAGCAACAAAGTCTTCCATATTCCTACTAGGATAGCTCATTAGGTCCCACTTAAAGGATTTCACTGCTTTCAAACATTCTTTCAAACAAAAGCAAGGTCAGGTCTATCACAGCAATACCCCACTCCTGGTACCAACTTCTGTTTTAAGTATTTACTGCTGTGAGCAAACACCATGACAACGGTACCTCTTAAAGGAACAACATTTTATTGGGGCTATCTTACAGGTTCAAAGTTTCAGACCATTATCATCAAGGTGGAAGCATTCAAGGCAGGAATGGTGCAAGAGGAGCTGAGAGTTCTACATCTTCATCTAAAGGTCGCTAGGAGAAGCCTGGCTCCCAGGCAACTAGAACAAGGATCTTAAAGCCCATGCCCACCTAGTTCAACAAGGCCACAACTACTCCAACAAGGCCACAACTCCTAATAGTGCCATTCCTTGGGCCAAGCATATACAAACCATCACTCCTGACCAGAAGTGATACTACCTATAGTAGGCTTGGTCTGCCCACATCAATTACTAATCAAGAAAATGCCTTACAGGTCAATCTGAGAGAGGCATTTTCTCTACTGAGGTTCTTCCTGGATAACTCTAACTTTCATCAAGTTGACAACAAAACCAAACAAATGACGACAACAATAACAACAACAAAAGAAAGCAAACAAATGACAACAACAACAACAAAACAAAACAATGGCAACAGCACAACAACAAAAAACAAAAACCAACCAAGACTTCACTCTCCTTTCAGGAAAACCAGGTTGGTGTGCAAATGTCTGAATTAATTGCTTAAGGTGGGAAGAATGGTGTCCTAAGCATTCAGTCTGAAGGAAGATAAATAACTCTGCTCAACCAACAAGGCTCTTATTTGGAGGAAGGGGTTGATCTCCAAGGCCAACAACTGAGTAGTGGAGGGTCTTGCAGGAAAAGAGAGACACAAGGAAAATTTTTGCTATCTGACACATAAGATAAGCATTCTCTCCTTCATCCCCAAGTTTATCCCAGCTGCTGTGGTGTGGAGATTGACCTCTTTCAAAGATGAATGGGAATGCAAACTTTCTTTCAAGGACAAGAAGTGAGCACAAAGTTGCATTCCAGGGTCTTGGCATGTGGGATTCACATGTATTTGGAGCTTCAATTTAGTCAGAACTCCCTAGAGAAACAGAACCCAGGGGATAAACACAAACACATACACAAACATGCACATGCACATATCAGATCTTACTATTGAGCTTTAAAATAGTAACAACAACCAAATCACAGCTAAGTCACTGAGAGTCAGGTACTCCTTGAGGCTGTGTACTTCAGTCATCTCATCTCATTGAGGAGGCAACAAGAGTACATCAACTCTGCAACAAGAGAGAGGCCAAGCTTCAAAAGGTGGAGTAAATGTCCTTCTGAACCCTTTTAATCTGGGCTCCTACTATAAGGTGTCCCCATTGTCAGGGAAGACCTTCCTACACCAATAGAGGCAATCAGGACAGTTCTTCAGTGAGGCTCTTTATTCAGGTGATTCTAACTTGTGGCAAGTTGACACCAGAGCAATCATAATAAGGTCCTGTTGTATACCAAGTACTCTTCATGTCCCAAGACTATTAAGAGTTTTTTTTCCTTTTGTAGAGCAGGTATGGGAACAGGTAAGAATAGAAAACCTTTGTTTTAGAAGGATGTGAACAGAATATTTGTTCTCTCCCTCATCCTACAATTCCTCCTTCTGAAAGGGCTTCATGTAGCCCAGGCTAGCCTCAAACTTGCTATGTAGCTAAGTATTGTTATAGGGAACCTACCAGAGATGACCACTCAGACAGAGTTTATAGCCAATTGAAAAGTCTTTATTTCATCCAGCTGGAAAAACAGTCAGGTATGCAGGACTGAAGTATAGCACTGAGTGTCCAGAGAACAGAATTTTTTAAGGCGAGAAACCACACATTCTGGCTGGTGTCTTGCTCAGCAGCTGCAGAGGCTTCAAGCAAGCAAGCAATTTAACAGAAGCTAAGCAAGCAGTTAGCTGTAAGGGGTTCTACAGAAGCAGGCAATTTAACAGAAGCTAAAATAAGTTAGCTGGAGCATCTTGACCTTGGGTTCCTATAATAGAGTTGGCTAATTTTCCATCAAAGAGATTAAACCTGAAATGGCCTCAGAAAGAATATGAGATAGAGGAATCTCTGCACTGTTTTGCCCTGTCTTAATATGATTTTGAACCTCTTATTTAATTTAATTTTTTTTAAAGATTTATTTATTTATTATATATAAGTACACTGTAGCTGTCTTCATATACACCAGAAGAGGGAATCAGATCTCTTTACAGATGGTTGTGAGCCACCATGTGGTTGCTGGGATTTGAATTCATGACCTCTGGAAGAGCAGTCGGGTGCTCTTAACCGCTGAGCCATCTCTCCAGCCCTAATTTAATTTATTATTTGTATGTATGTATGTATGTATGTATGTATGTATGTATGTGTTATAGATGTGTGCTATGTGTTGTGTATGTATGTGCAAGTCTCATAGACCTGATATGAACTTCTGATCCTCCTGCATCCACCTTCTGAAAACTGGGATTACAGGTATGTACCACTGTGCCTGGTTTGTGTGGTGCCAAGATTTGAGTCTCAGGGTTTGAAGTTGGTAAGAATTCTACCAACTGAACTATATTCCTAGCTCTGGACAGAGTTATTCTGAAAGGATATTAAAAAGTGGTCACCCACATATAGGAAGACAGACAAACCCAACAGAACAGAATGAAGGACCAGGAGTATTCCCTCACTCTATGGTTAAGTGATATTCAATAAGGGGCCGAGAAACCATTTGGTGGGGGAAAGGTGGGTATATAGATACAAAAGAATGAAATCATGTCTTTGTATTTTTTTTTTACCTTAGACAAAATTTAGCTCAAAACAGATCAGAGTCCCAGATGTAAGAGAGAACATAAGGGAGTCAGTTGTGGTGGAACACACCTGACTTCAGCACTCGGGAGATGGGAGCAGGAGGACTGTGAGTTCCACAGCAGCCTGGGACAGAGAGTAAATTCCTTATCCATCAGGAAGACCTAATGGAACCCTGTCTCACCATAGAAATATATGAAGGAAACCGTTGACATCTGGTCAGTTGGTTTGGTAATTAACTTTGGCAATGACACTAAGAACAGAGACAAAAATAACAGTGGGACAGGCAAATTAGATGACTTGACATGAACTACATCCCATGCTTTAGGAGACAGTGCTTACCAATGCAGTGCCTAACAGAGGGCTAGTAACCAGGCTATAAAAAGTCTCTATGGCCCAGCAGTAACAAATCAAACTTGCCGTGGTTTGGGTCTTAAGTGTCCTCAAGGGTCCATGTTGGTTCCCAGCTGGGAGGTGGTGAAACTGTAAGGGGAGGACCTAGTGTGAGGTCTTTGGGGGAACTTGTGGAGCTTTGTCTTCTTCCTTTGATTTTCTTCCCTGTGGCCATTGGGTGAGCCAATCAGCATTCTACAGGCCCAAAGAGACAGAACCAAACAACGATGAGCAGACCCTCTAAACCCTCTACAGCTGTGAGCCACAGCTATCTGTTTCTCTCGTTTGGTTGATTAGCTTAGGTGCTGTTATAGTGTTGGAGAGTCTGTAATACACAACTAGATTAAAAGGAAAATGAACAAAGGGTGGCTGACCATTGTTAGAACACACAGTGCTTTTGAATCCAGTTCCTAGTATCCACATCTGACCACTTACAACCACAGCTGTAGCTCCAGAGCGTCTGAGATTCCTTTTTGGCCTCAGGCAACTGCATTCAGGAATGCACAGATGCAGATGCAGATGTGCCTGCTTACACACACACACACACACACACACACACACACACACACAGACACACACACACACACACGATAAGAGAGAATTAAGAATAAAAATAGATCTTGAAATTTTAAAATAATTTTCTTTTTGTTTTGTTTTATTTTAGGGTCTCCTAAACTTGCTGTGTAGCTCAGGCTAAATTCAAACACCTAATTTACCTGTCTCATACTCTGAAGCACTGAAATTACAGGGTCTCCTGGCACACCCAATACACCGCAGGAGGATCTCTGTGAGTTCACCTGCCATTAAGATGGTCAAACTGCAGAATTCAGTCAAATCTTTGTTGCAAATGTCAGAAATATCATAAAAAATAGAGATATTGTAGGGTGCATATTTGTTCATTTGTTGTATGTGTGTATGTTTACATGGGTGAAGAAGGTTTATGTGTTTACATGAGGTCAGAAGAGGGTGTTGGATCCCCTGACTGTGTATGTATGAAGGCTTGAGGTCAAACTGTGGTGTAATTCCTCAAGCCATCCACCTGCTGTTTTAGAGACAGGGTCTCTCATTGGCCTGGAACTCACTAATTAGGATAGACTTGCTGGCCACTGAGTCCCAGGGAGCTGGGCTATTTGTTCAGAGCCGGGATTAGAATCAAATGCCACCATGCTTTGCTTCTTAAAATGATAAGGTCTGGGGATTCAAACTCAGGTCCTCATGCTGTGCCCAAGTTCTTTACTGACTCAGCCATCTCCCCAGCCGATTTTAAAAACATTTTTCTGGGGGGGTTGTTTTTAGCTCCAAGTGTGGTGGTTCTAAAATTTGCCATTAATTCTAGTGCTTGAGAGACAGAGGCAGGAGGATCTCTGTGAGTTCAAAACCATCCTGGTTCAAGCAATCAGTTCTAGGCCAGCCAGCTTACATAGTAAGACCTTGCTTCAAAAAACTTTTTGTTTCGACCAGCACAGGAAGTAACAGGCCTCAGTGCGGCATCATCATGAGCTCATTACACTTTCTCTATCACTTGTCCCCTCTCTCATTGTCCCTGTTGGCCTCCCCTTCCCACCTCACTTCCTGCCTCCCTCTGGCTTGTTCCTTTCTTCAGAAACTCCCTTTTTTGCTTTCTTATTATATGTATCCCATTACCCTCTTTCCCCCTCTCAAAGACCTCTTTCTAACTCTCTTATGATCCTTTTGTAGTTTCATGACCTACAAACACACTCATGCACACATACACACGCACACACATACACACATGAACACCCACATGCTCATGCACACCCACACATGCACACCCACACATGCACAAACGTACACGCAGGCATGCACACGTGCACACAGACACGTGTATACACACACGTGCACACATATGAACACCCGCACACACATGCGCACAACCACATATGAGGGAAACATGACCTTTTCTTTCTTGAGCTTGTCTTATTCTCTTTCCCGTAATGATTTTCCTGCAGATGTCATGACTTCAGTTTTCTTTCAGCTGTATACCACTCCACTGATGGGTATCTGGACGCTCCACGTCCTGGCTGTTGTGAGTGGCGCAGCAGTAGTCACAGATGTACCAGGATCTTTGGGCTCTTTCCACCCAGGAGTGGTACAGCTGAGTCACCTGGTGGTTCAGTTTTCAGGTTTTTGAGGATCCTCCATGCAGATTTCCATGTCGGCTGTACAAGTTTACATTCCCACCAGCAATGAGTAAGGGCTCTTCTTCACTTCAGATTCTTGCCAGCATTTAATGTCATTTATTTTATTGTTGTTAATTTCTTATGCCATTTGTCTAGGATGAAAGGGAATCCCAAAACAGCTTTATTTATTTTTACACATTTTCAAAATACTTACTTTTATTTTATGTGAATGATTGCTTTAATCTGCGTATATATCTGTGCAACGTGTGCTTCCTGGTGCCAGTGGAGGTCAGAAGAATGTGTTAGGTCACCTGGGAATGGAATTATGGACAGTTGTGGATCACCATGTGGGTGCTAGAACTTGAACCTAGATCCTCTAGAACAGTAACCAGTGCCTACGACTGCCACCTGCCATGTCTCCATCTCCCTAGCCCCTCGTATCAGTTTTGATGCACATTTCTCTGTTTTTGTGGGGTAATAAATTGATTACAAGAGTTAGTGACACCATAGATAGACTGACATTAGTGTGGTAGAGACTACAGAGAGGTTAGGCCCATATCGGAGTTTGGGTATCCTGGAAGATCAGCAAGTGTTCTTAGCCTCTGAGCCCTTACTTCAGTTCCAAAGGATAACTATTTAGAAGTCAGATTCACACTCTATTCATTAATCAGAATAACAATAATAGATTCTCTCTCCAGGACTTATAATCCACCTGGTCATCCGTTCTTGGGCCAGAATCCAATACTAGGCATGAATTTCCTCTTTTTTTTTTTTTAAGATTTATTTATGTTATATATGAGAGTACAATGTCACTGTCTTCAGACACACCAGAAGAGGGCATCAGATCCTATTACAGGTGGCACCATGACACCATGTGGTTGCTGGGAATTGAACTCAGGACCTCTGGAAGAGCAGACAGGGCTCTTAGCCACCGAGCAATCTTTCCTGCACATTTTCTTATTTATTAAATTAATTTGTGTGTGTGTGTGTGTGTCTCTGTGTGTGTGTGCGTGTGCATGTGTGTGTGTGCGTGTGTGTGTCTGTGTGTGTGTGCGTGTGTATGCATGTGTGTGTGTCTGTGTCTGTGTGTGTGCGTGTGCGTGTGTGTGTATGTGTGTGTCAATGTGTGTGTGTGCGTGTGTGTGTGCATGTGTGTGTGTCTGTGTGTGTGTCTGTCTGTGTGTGTGTCTGTGTGTGTGTGTCTGTGTGTGTGTCTGTGTGTGTGTGTCTGTGTGTGTGTCTGTGTGTGTGTCTGTGTGCGTGTGTGTGTGTAACCACATGCATGTTGCAGTCAGAGGCCAATGAAGAAGTTGTTTCTCTCCTTCTGCCATGTTGGCCCCAAGGCTCAAACTGATGCTGTACGGCTTGTTCTTACTTGCTGAGCTATCTTGCCTGCCCTAGTCCATTTATTGATTGATTCAGGGTGTTTAATTTTTCAGTTGTAGACATTAGTTATTAACATTAAATTTATATGGTAAGGCCGGGTCTGATACATGGCTGGCAAGGGTTTTCCCCCTCCATAGCTGTGTGACCCTCGTGATTTGTTCCCTCGCTGTGTGAAGGTTCATATGATGCTGCTTGCAATTCTTGTGACCATTTCCTGTGGTTTTAGAGTCCTTTGCAGAAAGTTTTTGTGTATGTCTTCACTTGAAAGTGTTTTTCCATAACGGTTTGAGTTTCAGGTCTCATATGAAGGTCTTTGATCTATTTCAAACTGATTTATTATGCATTGCAGATTGCTTTTGATAATGTATTGGCATTTTTCCACAGTGGTAATTTTGCAGTCCATGAACATAGGGGATCTTCCATCTTCTAGGGACTTTGAGTCTTTCTTCAATGTCTTAAAGTTTTCATTGCAGAAGTTGATTTATTCTCAGGATTGAGTTTTTTTTTTTTTTAAACAATTGTGAATGGAACTCCCTGGTTTCTTTGTGGTTAGTTTGTATGAGTATGTAAAAACCTGATGGTTTGTTGTCCTGCTTCTTTGCTGAAAGAGTTTATCAAATCTTTTATTCTCATTTTCTGGTGAACTCTTACAGTTCTCCTAAGTGTAGGCTTATGCCATTTGAAAATGGGGATACTTTTCCAGGGTTCCAATGGCTTGGTTTTCAGCATATGGTACTTGTAAGACGGTAGGGATAGTCTGACTTCTCGAATGAATTATATTGCATTTCTTTCTTTCTTTCTTGTGTCTGAGTACTCTAGGCAAGACTTCAAGCACTGTGTTGGACAATAGTGGAGGGCAGAGGTGTGGGGAGAAGACTCAGTGGTTAAGAGCACTTGTCACTGTTGTTGTAAAAATATAAAAAATAAAAAAAAAGTATTGGTGTCTTTTACCTCGCTAGGTCCAGCACCACGGTGCCCCAAGATATCTGCTAGATATCTTGGCAGAAACACATCCCAACTCCATGGCAGCCCAGTGTCTCCAGCCACCGCACACTTTCCTACACGCAAACCGTCACATAAAAGAACACACAACACAATAATCTTTGACCCAATTGGTAAGATATAATTGCCCACTTAAACATACAAAGCCCAGTACCATCCATTCCTTAAAAACATTAATAACTGTGATATGCAAATTTCTGAGGGTAAAATAAACTAAAAAAGCTTCTGCGAAAAAAAAACATTAATAACCTATAAATACACAGAGCAGAATCTTAACGTCAGCCTCCATCATCCTGCCACGGTTTCTCGGCCTCTCCTCCTCCTCTCTTCCTCTCTCTTCATTCCGTTTCTTTTTAACTGGACAAAAAGGGGGAAATGTGGTTTGCCCTTGAGTAATCTGTATTTTGATGCTAATTCCACTGCCCCAAGGACAGCTGCCTAGTCACATACTCAGGACTCAGGTGACTTCACCAGAACCTTCTCCCCATTGTATTGTAAAATACAGGTGAGGTCAGGAACAGGATAGAAGGAGGCCTGTCATTGGATGAGAAGGAAGGATGGGGGGAGAGAAGTTTGAAGGAAGAGGAGGAGACAGGAAAGGAGGAGAGGAGAGGGAGAGAGAGAAGCCATGGCAGGACAATTTGTGGGTGACGTTAAGATTCCACGATGTACCTTTACAGATGTTACAAATGTTCTTAAGGGATGGATGGTACTGGGCTTTGTATGATTAAGTGGGCAATTATATCTTATCAATTGGGTCAAAGATTATTGTGTAGTATGTTCTTTTATGTGACAATTTGAGTGTAGCAAAGTGTGTGGCGGCAGGAGACACTGGGCCGCCGTGGAGTTGGGATGTTTCTGCCAAGATATTTAGCAGATATTTTGGGGCACTGAGGTGCCAGACCTAAGTGGGGTAAAAGACAACAATCCTTTTTTTTAGTTTTTTATATTTTTACAACAATATGTCACTTTTCTAGAGTACCCAGATTTGATTCCTAGCACTAACATGGTAGCTTCTAACTATTGTTAAGTTCAGTCCCAGGGGATTCTATGCCCTCTTCTGGCCTCTAAGGACACTGTATGCATGTGGTACACATATACATGCACACAAAACACTCATACACATAAAAAATAAGAATAAAGAGGAGTGGAGTTAATGGAGAATCTCATCTTTTCTGCATTTGAGAGGAAATACTTCCAGGTTTAACCTGTTTAGTATAACTCTTAAGATATTTTCTCCTCAGGTTTGAAAGAAACCACTCATATAACAACCACTACACCTTGTTTTCCTTCTTATTTCTCTCCCCTACATGGAGAGAAGGACAATCATCAATGGCATATAGCCATTGTGAGGAAGCGATATCAACAGTGGCTTTACACTCAGGAAAGAATTCTTGGTCTCCTTCCCGTGATTTCAGGTATTCTATAAGGTCAGGGTAACTTCTGTGGTAACAATGGAAATGTCGTTCAAGTATAGTCTTGCTTATTATTTTATCACTTTTATGCACATAAGTGTTTTGCCTGCATGTCTGTGCACCATGTGTGTAGAGTGAGCATTGAGGCTGGAAGAGGGCATCACAGTCCCTGGACTGGAGTAAATAATGGCTGTGAGCTGTTCCATGGGCCCTGGAAACTGAAGCCAGGTCTTTTGGAAGAGCCAATGCTCTTAACTTCTGAACCATACATCTCTTCAGCTCTTTCTTAGGTCGTCTTCTGGGGACTTAAGTTCCAGGAGGCAGGGCAGAAGAGTATAATACCCATACAGTGCCATGCCCTCTGCAACTCTATGCTTTTTCTCCTTCACTGTCACATTTTGCTTCAACATTCTTTCATCTTGTTGGCAAGGCGGGTCATGAACTGTAAGCCCAGCCCTAAGAAGTGGCAAGTTGCTTTCAGTAGGAACACCAATACAATAGGCCTATGCTTTATTCTCATCTCCATAGTAGAGATGTGTGTGCAGGTTCATGAGACCACTCTCGGCCAGGGCACCTCTGAGGGTGTGAGTGCAGTTGACTGCCAGTCTTACGGGAATTTCTGACACTGGGATGGTCCTTCAGTGTCATCCACAGTCAGGAATGGTGTGAGTGTTCTGTCTGGAAGTCATCTGACAAAGGCTGCTGAAGGAGGTGCTTTCCCCTCAAGTCAGATAGGTCACATGAGTTCAGGGCCATCCTTCAGTTGAGGGGAGCTTGAGTGGCTACTCTTGACAGCCAGCATTGGGGATGTTTGGGAAAGTGAGGGTTTTAGTTCAAATGCACAGGCAACAACAATAACAGTAACAAACTCAAACAAAGGACACCCTGGGAGGACCTCACTCTTATCCTCCTTCTGACAAGCCTTTGCTTTTGTTTTCTGAAATTATTGATGTCAAAAGTGTAGAATTCTTGGGAATAGTAGAACAAAAAATACCAGCACCATTAACAAAAAGCACTTTATTAAAAAACAGAACTCACTGCTCAAATAATACTATAGCAGCAAAAAACAGATAGGAAGTTGTATTAGACTCGAACCGTCTTCTGCTCAGAGTTTCTAGTTACTGTGGTATCTGTGTCGTGCCTCTGTGACACTTTTGCTGACCTCATGGCTTTTTCTAATGAGTTAAATTTCACAAAGAGAAATGTATAGAGTGTATACAATTTGATTAGTTTCTGTAGATGCATTTATCTGAGGGACTCCTATGCCCATCAAGGTAAGCATTTCTCTTATCCTTATTCGCTATGACCCTTTCTGGTAGACCTTTCTATCTTCGTAGAAGTCAAGTTTGATTTTGAGCACTATGGATTAGTTTTACCTGAATTTTAGTTTTATATGTAAGAGGATTGACTTTGATATACATGTATTACTTCTGTAATGCTATACATGTATTTTAAATTAATTATAAAACAATACACTTTTGAAAAAATTTATTTATTTTATGTATATGAGTATACAGTCACTGTCTTTGGACACACCATAAGAGGGCATTGGATCCCATTACAGATGGTTGAGAGCCACCATGTGGTTTTTGGGAATTAAACTCAGGACCTGGAAGAGAAGCCAATGCTCTTAATATCTGAGCCATCTCTCCAGTCCCCCACTTTTTTTTGAGACAGGGTCTCTCTACATAGCCTTGGCTGTCCTACAATTAATTCACTAGGTCGACCAGGCTGGCCTTGAACTCATAGAGATCTGTCTGCCTTTGGCTCCCAAGTGCAGCACCATGCTCAGCTAACAATACATTTTTATTATCAATATTAAATATGACATAGTAATAATATATGGTATTAAAACCTTTAATGCTCATAATTCTTACATAAATAATATTGCATAATTAAATGGAATTTTTCCATATGGGCCTACAATTGTGGTTCTATTCTGTGGGAATGCTACTCGGGCAGGCAAAATGAGAACACTAGATTACATTTCCCTATGCCTGATATTGACTGGGTGATGGGCTCACAGGAAGGATTGTCTGGGAAGGGAAGCTTATTGGCTAAAGATATCTCTTTAGCATGGAGAACTCTATTCTGGTCTATGTGACCATAGGTCACATTCATATGTAGGGGGTTGGTCACATGACAGGGGCTTGACTGGAAGCAGGTGAAGCTCCTACCATCCTCTCTGGGCTTACAACCCACTCAACTTTACCAAGTTTCCTGGCACAGTCCATTGCCCACTTACAATGCTCCCTCCAAGAGACAAAGAACATCTAAGAAAAACCAGCAATACCAGACATAAAAAGCCCTCTTTTGAGTACTGATCAGGGTTGTCCAAGAGACTTCCAAACATTACAGACTATTGTCATTGTCCTTGATTGCTCCCCAGAGGTATAAGGTAAGTTCCTACTGATGAAAAATACCATGTACTTCAAGATATAGGGCTTGATGACCCTGGGCACTGATTTGAAAGCCTTCTTCCTGAGGACCAACCTTCATGGCACCAGAAAGAACCACACAAGCTTCTAAATGAGGGAAGCAACCAACAATCCTACCCAGCTATGATATCAATAAACTACAGCAACGACCAGCATGGCGTGATAAACCTAAGGGTGCAATAGTGGTACACATACCTTGGCTGTAACCAGCAGTTCTCTAATTGGACTTAAATCCTGCTCAACAAGAGAGAAATCATGCCTGGTACTGGAAACCTAGTCACCCTCAGGGCTGGTGAAGTCATGGGTCTTGGAGGAAGAATCTATAACTCTCACTTTACTAAACAGCATCACCCCTAACTACATTCTAAGTGTTTGTTCTTGAACCCACAGGTAAGTGTAGTCTTCACTCCTCAGCAAGGAAACTTCTCTTTGTAGCAGACAGAAACAATTATAGAAA